>NC_041382.1:696920332-697020389 GCF_002162155.2 Triticum dicoccoides | reverse complement strand
ATGCCACAGTCGGGCGTCTGAGCGACACCACATAAAGGGCTTTAAAAGAAATGCCACAGTCGGGCGTCTGAGCGACACCACATAAAGGGCTTTAAAAGAAATGCCACAGTCGGGCGTCTGAGCGACACCACATAAAGGGCTTTAAAAGATATGCCACAGTCGGGCGTCTGAGCGACACCACATAAAGGGCTTTAAAAGAAATAATCATAATGAATATCCCGGAGGTAGAACCATCCCAGAGATACTCGGTAATAACAATAATATCACGAGTTAGTCAACAATAATAATAATCATAGATATCACAAGTCACGAGTAGTAATTCCATTTATGGTTAACCGTTTCACCTCCGAAGACCGACACTAAGACCGATACCTGACCCATCCCAGACTGTAATCCTTAACCATGGACACGGCTGTTCGAATAGGTTTAATATCTCTGCAGAGAGTGTACTCTTTACCCACGAGTAACGGATTCCTTTAGTCCATCGGACTAATTCCGTCTACGGTCTTTTAATTGAAACACACCTGACTTGCACACACCAGCTTTCACTCGTGTCTGGAATCACCCATGACACCTGTTAAGCAAAACTCTAAGTGGGGAGGCTACAACCTCGCGTAGCATGGGATCAAATTTCTATCGCGCGCTCTAAGGGTGCCCCACTCTCGGTCCCAACCGGATACACCCATGCCCCCGGACCAGGTGGCATGCCTACCGGCTACAACCGGTATCTTCCACCATGGCCTCTCTGTACGGTGTGTGCGAAGACAAGGGTTAACAACTTACTGAACCGTACCCCACCTACGGTAGGGATCAGTGGCAGCACGAAGACAAGTATGGGGTTACCGGAACAAGACTCGATCTATGGCCGACTCAGGAGGCTTATGAGTTCCCTGCATGACATGTATAACAAATATATTTCAACCGAAGAAATCACCACTCAATGTACCTTACCATGCCATACCGGACATAACCGTCCCGACGGGGACCGGCGACAAGCTCACGCCTACCCAAGGCCGAGGCTTTCCCGGATTCCTTCCCGGCATGCATGCAAGGCACATGAGGAGGATTACCATCACAATAATATTCATTTCCAACAGCAAGGAAATCACTGATATACTTCCATGCAAATGATCATGTCACATGAAATAACAAGTCCTCCGAAGTAAGGTGGTGTTATGAACGTGTCAAATAACACACCAAAAACATTATGCCAGGGTTCAGAATGCTTGCCTTCATGGTGTGGAGAGGTGGGGGGTGCTCTCCAAAATTTTTGAAAGCTTCTTTCTCTCCCAAAAATCCTATTTTCAAGAATATGCAAATAACACCTATTTCAAAAACAGTACAAAAAAGTTGTGTGGAAAAAATTCAAATAAATCTTAAAATAAACTAGACAATATTTGAGAGATGTAGGAAAAAGAATTAATTCATTTGGAGTTATATTTAAAAAGTTATATCCAGTCAAAGTTCTGGTCAAATCTGTTATTTAAATTAAAACAGAAAAGAAAACGTTTCGGAGGGGAATACGCTTTCGGAGCGGGGAAAACGTACTAGGCAGATTACGTCTTCACTTAATCCCACGTGGACAGGCACGGGGTCGCTGACAGTGGGTCCAGGGAGCCCACTAGTCAGGTTTGACTAGTCTCTTTCCCTCTCCTTCCTCTGTCCCGAGCGGAGGCGGAGCTCCGGCGATTGTCGCCGGCGACTGGCGGCTCCTCGCGGGGCCCTGAGGGCGGGGATGGATCCGCCACTCCAGTGCGGTCCTCTCGGTGGTCGCAGGGTAGCTGGAGGTGGAGGGAGCTGCCGGCGGCGAGCTCCGCGGCGGAGGAAAGCTTCGGTGGCGAAGTGACATTGTGGCGGCGATGGTTCCCGATCAAAATCAAGTAGTGGGAAAGGATGATGGGAGGATGAGGAAGTTCCTGGCGAAGAGAACGGAGAGGGGGAGGTACTGGAGGTGCCGGATTGGCCGGGGTGGTGGCGGCGGCCGAAGTTGACGGAGATGAGGAAGGAGGCCTCCCCGGGTCGAATGCGAGGCAGGGGAGCGCCATGGGGTAGCATAAGGTCGCCTGCGTGCTCGGGGAAGCTCGGGGGGTCCATTTATAGCGCGCCAAGGTTGGTTCCGCGGCGGTGGGGATAAGCTCTCCGGCGAACCGTCTCTCTGTAGCTAGGGCGACGTGGCGGCGACGAACGCTAGCGGACACCCGTGTGGATGAGCTCGGGCTGTGCCGGGGCCAGGTGGCGAGCCGGGGTGGCTTGGGTGGTGCTGAATGGAGCAGGGGCTGTCGGCGGCGGCGGCGGCTAGCTCTTGGCCTGCCGGGCGTGGCGGGGGCTGCTTGGCGCGTTGCGGTGAGAAGGGTAGCGCGTGGCGAGGTGCTACAGAGCGAGCCAAAACCGTGGGGGCCAGCATGTCGGCTCGTGTGCGCGGCTGCAATATGCGCGCTCTGGGCGCGCCCAGAGCACGCCGACCATCTGTTCGGCGAAATGCCCTGGCCTGCTAGATGGCTTGGTTGGAGCTGAGGATTAGCAGTTCTAGGCTATGGCTTGCAAGGGGATCAGTAGACAAGCTGGTTTGGTCAGGAGATCAGGTTCACAGTGCAAACCAAAAATTCATGCCAAAACAGATCATGCCCATCAGGTGTTTGACAAAATGCTAAGGGCACTTAGGCATTTCTTGGAGTGGCCAAAATCTCCAAATCAGTGTATCTGTGGATGAAAGAGAGGGTGGTGATGTTAGTTGGTGAAATGCACAAACTTGTTAGTGCAAGTCTAGCAGAATTTCAATTCTGGACAGGAAATAAATGGCATTATTTCATGAACCAAAATTAATCCAATGGGTGCATGCTCCTGGACTTAAGGGTTCGGCAAGGGGGACTACCAGTAGAAAAAGTAATCATGGATATAGGAGCAATTAAAATGGTGGTTGTTGTACAAATCATCAAGTTGGTCCAGAATGGAAATGAGGTCGATTCACTCAATATTTTCAAAGAACAACCCTGGATTTTTGCACAAAATGGAATAATATGCTCCTACTGACCTCCCCTAATTTTGGTAGAAGTTTTAAAGAAATATATAAAAGGGTTGTAGTGTAAAATGTACTCTGGACCAGAGAAGAAAAACTGAGTGTAGGGCTCAAAATATTTCATGAATGAAATATATTTTTGCATAAAAGTGATTTAAAAACATCACATGACATCTCCAAATTTTTGTGGAAATTTTAAGTGAATCTATCAAATGGTTGTAGTTCAAATATGGCCATATAACCTTGAAAAACTATTTTCAAGAAGGTAAAGATCAAGCAATTAACTTAGTTAATTAGTTATACTGATAAAAGGAAAGTTTTTCTTGAGAGGTTAAACAAGTCCAATAACATATTTGAAAAGTTTTCTCTTTGGGAAAAACTCATCATAACAGGGAAGGAAATGATTTAAAAATCAAAAATGGAGCTCAGAAATCCAAAGTTTTAATTCCTAGCAAAATTTTAATTTAATAAAACAAGGCCACATTTTTGGGGTGTCACAACTATTTTCCATTTGCCTCTCGTTTTCCTCTCCCCCACTTCACCCTTGCCGTTTTATTCGCCCTCTCTCTCTATCCTCCCTCTCTTTCTCTATTTGCCTCTTTTTGCCCGCTTGCTTTTTTGCTTGTGTGTTAGTTTTCTTGCTTGTCACGATTGCTCAAGATAACACTAAATTGTGTGACTTCACCAATACCAACAACAAAGATTTTATTAGCACTCCGATTGCTCCTGTTACCGATGCCGAATCTTGTGAAATTAATACTGCTTTGCTGAATCTTGTCATGAAAGATCCGTTCTCCGGCCTTCCTAGTGAAGATGCCGCTACCCATCTAAATAGCTTCATTGATATGTGTGATATGCAAAATAAGAAAGATGTGGATAATGATATTGTTAAATTGAAGCTATTTCCTTTTTCGCTTAGAGATCATGCTAAAGCTTGGTTTTTGTCTTTGCCTAAAAATAGTATTGATTCATGGAACAAATGCAAAGATGCTTTTATCTCTAAGTGTTTTCCTCCCGCTAAGATCATCTCTCTTAGAAATGATATTATGAATTTTAAGCAACTTTATCATGAACATGTTGCACAAGCTTGGGAGAGAATGAAACTAATGATACGTAATTGCCCTACTCATGGTTTAAATTTGTGGATGATTATACAAAAAAATTATGCCAGATTGAATTTTGCTTCTAGAAACCTTTTAGATTCGGCCGCGGGAGGCACTTTTATGGAAATCACTTTAGGAGAAGATACTAAACTCCTAGATAATATTATGGTTAATTATTCTCAATGGCATACTGAAAGATCTACAAATAAAAAGGTGCATGCGATAGAAGAAATTAATGTTTTGAGTGGAAAGATAGATGAACTTATGAAATTATTTGCTAGTAAGAGTGTTTCTTCTGATCCTAATGATATGCCCTTGTCTACTTTGATTGAGAATAATAATGAATCTATGGATGTGAATTTTGTTGGTAGGAACAATTTTGGTAACAACGCACATAGAGGAAATTTCAATCATAAGCCTTATCCTAGTAATCCCTCTAATAATTATGGTAATTCCTACAACAATTCTTATGTAAATTATAATAAGATGCCCTCTGATTTTGAATCTAATATTAAAGAATTTATTACTTTGCAAAAGAATTTTAATGCTTTGATTGAAGAAAATTTTCTTAAGATTGATGAGTTGGCTAGGAACATTGTTAGAATTTCTCTTGATGTTGATTCTTTGAAATTTAGATCTATTCCTCCTAAGCATGATATCAATGAGTCTCTCAAAGCCATGAGAATTTCCATTGATGAGTGCAAAGAAAGAACTGCTAGGATGCGTGCTAAGAAAGATGCCTTTATAAGAGCATGTTCTTATAGTTCCTATGAAAATAAAGATGAAGATCTAAAAGTTATTAATGTGTCCCCTATTAAATCTTTGTTTTACAATATGAATCTGGATAATGATGGTACTGAATATGATCCACCTTTACCTAGAAGGCGTTCCAAGAATACGGAATTTTTTGATCTTGATGCTAAAATTGTAAAAGTGGTATGGAAGAAATTAAAACCCTAGATGTTGATAAACCCACTATTATGGATTTCAAGGAATTTAACTATGAAAATTTATCTTTTATTGATTGTATTTCCTTGTTACAACACGTGCTAAATTCTCCTCACGCTTATAGTCAAAATAAAGCGTTTACTAAACATATCGTTGATGCCTTGATGCAATCTTATGAAGAAAAACTTGAATTGGAAGTTTCTATCCCTAGAATACTTTATGATGAGTGGGAACCAACTATTAAAACTAAAATCAAAGATCATGAATGCTATGCTTTATGTGATTTGGGTGCTAGTGTTCCCACGATTCCAAAGACTTTGTGTGATTTGTTAGGTTTCCGTGATTTTGATGATTGCTCTCTAAACTTGCACCTTGCGGATTCCACTATTAAGAAACCTATGGGAAGAATTAATCATGTTCTTATTGTTGCAAATAGGAATTATGTGCCCGTAGATTTTATTGTTCTTGACATAGATTGCAATCCTTCGCATCCTATTATTCTTGGTAGACCTTTCCTTAAAATGATTGGTGCAATTATTGATATGAAGGAAGGAAATATTAGATTCCAATTTCAAATAAGGAAAGGCATGGAACACTTTCATAGAAATAAAATTAAATTACCTTACTAATCTATTATGAGATCCACTTATGGATTGCCTACCAAAGATGGCAATACCTAGATCTATCCTTGCTTGTTATGCCTAGCTAGGGGCGTTAAACGATAGCGCTTGTTGGGAGGCAACCCAATTTTATTTTTATTCCTTGCTTTTTGCTCCTGTTTAGTAATAAATAATTTATCTAGCCTCTTTTTTTGTTGTGTTTTTTGTGTGTAATTAGTGTTTGTGCCAAGTAGAACCGTTGGGAAGACTTGGGGAAAGTCTTGTTACACTTGCTGTAAAAAACAGAAACTTTAGCACTCACGAGAACTGCTGCCATTTTTATTTGGGAAGTGATATTTAGTTAATTACTTTTTCAGAAGATTAATATATAAATTCCTCACGTCCAGCAATTTATTTTAGAATTTTTGGGGTTCCAGATCCTGCGCTAGCTACAGATTACTACAGACTGTTCTGTTTTTGACAGATTCTGTTTTTCATGTGTTTTTTGCTTATTTTGATGAATCTATGGCTAGTAAAATAGTTTAAAACCATAGAGAAGTTGGAATACAGTAGGTTTAACACCAATATATATAAATAATGTGTTCATTACAGTACCTTGAAGTGGTCTTTTGTTTTCTTTCGCTAACGGAGCTCATGACATTTTCTACTTTGAGTTTTGTGTTGTGAAGTTTTCAAGTTTTGGGTAAAGATTTGATGGATTATGGAACAAGGAGTAGCAAGAGCCTAAGCTTGGGGATTCACATGGCACCCCCAATATAATCTAAGGACACCTAAAAGCCAAAGCTTGTGGATGCCCCGGAAGGCATCCCCTCTTTCGTCTACTTCTATCGGTAACTTTACTTGGAGCTATATTTTTATTCGCCACATGATATGTGTTTTGCTTGGAGCATCTTGTATGATTTGAGTCTTTAATTTTTAGTTTACCACAATCATCCTTGCTGTACACACCTTTTGAGAGAGCCATACATGATTTGGAATTTGTTAGAATACTCTATGTGCTTCACTTATATCTTTTGAGTTATATAGTTTTGCTCTAGTAGTTCACTTATATCTTTTAGAGGACGGTGGTGGATTTGTTTTATAGAAACTATTGATCTCTCATTCTTCACTTATATTATTTTTAGAGTCTTAAATAGCATGGTAATTTGCTTAAAATCCTAATATGCTTGGTATACAAGATTAATAATAAAACTTTCTTATGAGTGTGTTGAATACTATGAGAAGTTTGATGCTTCATAATTGTTTTGAGATATGAAGATGGTGATATTAAAGTTGTGCTAGTTGAGGAGTTGTGAATTTGAAGAATACTTGTGTTAAAGTTTGTGATTCCCGTAGCATGCACGTATGGTGATCCGTTATGTGATGAAGTCGGAGCATGATTTATTTATTGATTGTCTTCCTTATGAGTGGCGGTCGGGGACGAGCGATGGTATTTTCCTACCAATCTATCCCCCTAGGAGCATGCACTTAATACTTTGCTTCGATAACTTGTAGATTTTTGCAATAAGTATATGAGTTCTTTATGACTAATGTTGAGTCCATGGATTATACTCACTCTCACCCTTCCACCATTGCTAGCCTCTCTAATACCGCGCACCTTTCGCCGGTATCATACACCCACCATATACCTTCCTCAAAACAGCCACTATACCTACCTATTATGGCATTTCCATAGCCATTCCGAGATATATTGCCATGAAACTTTCCACCGTTCCGTTTATTATGACACACTCCATCATTGTCATATTGCTTAGCATGATCATGTAGTTGACATAGTATTTGTGGCAAAGCCACCGTTCATAATTCTTTCATACATGTCACTCATGAGTCATTGCATATCCCGGTACACTGTCGGAGGCATTCATATAGAGTCATATTTTGTTCTAAGTATCGAGTTGTAATTGTTGAGTTGTAATAAAATAGAAGGGTGATGATCATCATTATTAGAGCATTGTCCCAGTATGGAAAGGATGATGGAGACTATGATTCCCCCACAAGTCGGGATGAGACTCCAGACGAAAAAAAGAGAAAGAAAAGAGGCCATAAAAAAGGAGAAAAGGCCCAAAAAATGAGAGAAAAAGAGAGAAGGGGCAATGCTACTATCCTTTTACCACACTTGTGCTTCAAAGTAGCACCATGATATTCATAGTAGAGAGTCTCTCATTTCGTCACTTTCATATACTAGTGGGAATTTTTCATTATAGAACTTGGCTTGTATATTCCAATGATGGACTTCCTCAAAATGCCCTAGGTCTTCATGAGCAAGCAAGTTGGATGCACACCCACTTAGTTTCTTTTTGAGCTTTCATATACTTATAGCTCTAGTGCATCCGTTGCATGGCAATCCCTACTCACTCACATTGATATCTATTGATGGGCATCTCCATAGCCCGTTGATACGCCTAGTTGATCTGAGACTATCTTCTCCCTTTTTTTCTTCTCCACAACCACCATTCTATTCCACCTATAGTGCTATATCCATGGCTCACGCTCATGTATTGCGTGAAGATTGAAAAAGTTTTTGAGAATGTCAAAAGTATGAAACAATTGCTTGGCTTTTCATCGGGGTTGTGCATGATTTAAATACTTTGTGTGGTGAAGATAGAGCATAGCCAGACTATATGATTTTGTAGGGATAACTTTCTTTGGCCATGTTTTTTTTTCAGAAGGCATAATTGCTTTGTTAGTATGCTTGAAGTATTATTATTTTTATGTCAATATGAACTTTTGTCTTGAATCTTTTGGATCTGAATATTCATACCACAATTAAGAAGAATTACATTAAAATTATGCCAAGTAGCACTCTGCATCAAATATTCTGTTTTTATCATTTACCTACTCGAGGACGAGTAGGAATTAAGCTTGGGAATGCTTGATACGTCTCCAATGTATCTATAATTTTTGATTTCTCCATGCTATATTATCTACTGTTTTGGACATTATTGGGCTTTATTATCCACTTCTATATTATTTTTGGGACTAACCTATTAACCGGAGGCCCAGCCCAGCATTGTTGTTTTTTGCCTGTTTTAGGGTTTCGAAGAAAAGGAATATCGAACAGAGTCCAAATGGAATGAAACCTTGGGGAACGTGATTTTCTCAAAGAACAAGACCCAGGAGACTTGGACCCTGCGTCAAGACACAAAAGAGGAAGCCACGAGGTAGGGGGCGCGCCCACCCCCCAAGCGCGCCCTCCACCCTCGTGGGCCCCATGTTGCTCCACCGACATACTCCTTCCTCCTATATATACCTGCGTACCCCCAAATGATCAAATACGGAGCCAAAACCCTAATTCCACTGTCGCAACTTTCTGTATCCACGAGATCCCATCTTGGGGCCTGTTCCGGAGCTCCGCCGGAGGGGGCATCAATCACGGAGGGCTTCTACATCAACACCATAGCCCCTCCGATGAGTGTGAGTAGTTCACCTCAGACCTACGGGTCCATAGTGATTAGCTAGATGGCTTCTTCTCTCTTTTTGGATCTCAATACAATGTTCTCCCCCTCTCTTGTGGAGAACTATTCGATGTAATCTTCTTTTTGCGGTGTGTTTGTTGAGACCGATGAATTGTGGGTTTATGATCAAGTCTATCTATGAACAATATTTGAATCTTCTCTGAATTATTTTATGTATGATTGGTTATCTTTGCAAGTATCTTTGAATTATCAGTTTGGTTTTGCCTACTAGATTGATCTTTCTTGCAATGGGAGAAGTGCTTAGCTTTGGGTTCAATCTTGCGGTGTCCTTTCCCAGTGACAGTAGGGGCAACAAGGCACATATTGTATTATTGCCATCGAGGATAACAAGATGGGGTTTTCATCATATTGCATGAGTTTATCCCTCTACATCATGTCATCTTGCTTAAGGCGTTACTCTGTTTTTAACTTCATACTCTAGATGCATGCTAGATATCAGTCGATGAGTGGAGTAATGGTAGTAGATGCAGGCAGGAGTCGGTCTTCTTGTCTCGGACGTGATGCCTATATACATGATCATGCCTAGATATTCTCATAACTATGCTCAATTCTGTCAATTGCTCAACAGTAATTTGTTCACCCACCGTAGAATACTTACGCTCTTGAGAGAAGCCACTAGTGAAACCTATGGCCCCCGGGTCTATCTTCATCATATTAATCTCCTACTACTTAGTTATCTCCTTTGCTTTTTACTTTGCTTTTACTTTACTTTGCATCTTTATTACAAAAATACCAAAAAATATTATCTTATCATATCTATCAGATCTCACTCTCGTAAGTGGCCATGTAGGGATTGACAACCCCTTATCGCGTTGGTCGCGAGGATTCATTTGTTTTGTGCAGGTGCGAGGAACTGGCGCGTAGCCTCCTACTGGATTGATACCTTGGTTCTCAAAACTGAGGGAAATACTTACGCTACTTTGCTGCATCATCCCTTCCTCTTCGGGGAAAACCAACGTAGTGCTCAAGAGGTAGCAGACGCCAAGGACCGTGGCGTTTGGTCCCGGATGTCTGAGAACGACTCTTCCTTGCGGGCAAAACCGACTTTGAGAAGGCTTTTACTCCAAGTTCTAACCCCAGGGCTCAACATATAAATAGAGGGGCAGGGCTAGCACCTGGAACACATCAAGAATCACCAAGTCGTGTGCCGGCAACCCCGTACGCTCTAGTTTAGCCTCTGTCATAGTTTCTGTTGTGCTTGGCGAAGCCCTACGGAGATTATTCTTCACCAACACTGTCACCATGTCGTCGTGCTACCGGAACTCTTCTACTACTTCGCCCGTCTTGCTCGATCAAGAAGGCGGGGACGTGATCGAGCTGAACTTGTGCTGAACGCGGAGGTGTCGTACGTTCGGTAGTTGATCGGGACGGATCGTGAAGGTGTAGGTCTACATCAACTGCGTTGATAAATGCTTCCGCTTTGCGATCTTCAATGGTATGAATATGCTCCCCCCCCTCTCGTTGCTATGCATCTCCTAGATAGGTGTTGCGTGAGCATAGGAATTTTTTGAAATTGCATGCTATGTTTCCCAACAAAAACCATATGCTTTGATCACCTCATCAAAGCGCATATTCCAACTCCGAGATGCTTGCACTAGTCCATAGATGGATCGTTGGAGCTTGCACACTTTGTTTGCACCTTTAGGATCGACAAAACCTTCTGGTTGCATCATATACAACTCTTCTTTAATATCCATTAAGGAATGCAGTTTTTGACATCCATTTAAATGATTTCATAATTATAAAATGCGGCAATTGCTAACATGATTCGGACTGACTTAAGCATCGCTACGGGTGAGAATGTCTCATCATAGTCAACTCCTTGAACTTGTCAAAAACCGTTCGCAACAAGTCGAGCTTTGTATATGGTGATATTACCATCGGCGTCTGTCTTCTTCTTGAAGATCCATTTATTCTCAATGGCTTGCCGATCATCAGGAAAGTCCACCAAAGTCCACACTTTGTCCTCATACATGGATCCTATCTCAGATTTCATGGCCTCAAGGCATCTATCGGAATCTGGGCTCATCATAGCTTCTTCATAGTTCGTAGGTTCGCCATGGTCTAGAAACATGACTTCCAGGACAGGATTACCATACCACTCTGGTGCGGAACGTGCTCTCTTCGGCCTATGTGGTCCAGTAATTACTTGATCTGAAGTTTCATGATCATCATCATTAGCTTCCTCTCTAGTTGGTGTAGGTGAGGGAGTCCTGGATTAGGGGGTGTCCGGATGGCTGGACTATACCTTTGGCCGGACTCCTGGACTATGAAGATACAAGATTGAAGACTTCGTCCCGTGTCCGGAAGGGACTTTCCTGGGCGTGGAAGGCAAGCTTGGCGATACGGATATGTAGATCTCCTACCATTGTAACCGACTCTGTGTAACCCTAGCCCTCTCCGGTGTCTATATAAACCGGAGAGTTTTAGTTCGTAGGACGAACAACAATCATACCATAGGCTAGCTTCTAGGGTTTAGCCTCTCTGATCTCGTGGTAGATCTACTCTTGTACTACCCATATCATCAATATTAATCAAGCAGGACGTAGGGTTTTACCTCCATCAAGAGGGCCCGAACCTGGGTAAAACATCGTGTCCCCTGCCTCCTGTTACCATCCGACCTAGACGCACAGTTCGGGACCCCCTACCCGAGATCCGCCGGTTTTGACACCGACATTGGTGCTTTCATTGAGAGTTCCTCTATGTCGTCGCTTTTAGGCCCGATGGCTTCTCCGATCATCAACAGCGATGCGATCTAGGGTGAGACTTTTCTCCCCGGACAGATCTTTGTATTCGGCGGCTTTGCACTGCGGGCCAATTCGCTTGGTCATCTGGAGCAGATCGAAAGCTATGCCCCTGGCCATGAGGTCAGATTTGGAAGTTTGAACTACACGGCCGACATCCGTGAAGACTTGGTCTTCGACAGGTTCGAGCCACAGCCGAGCGCGCCGCCCTGTCACGATGGACATGATTTAGCTCTGCCGCCGAACAGTGCCCTGGAGGCCGCACCTGTGTCCGCTCCGACCGCTAGCTCGGAGCCGATCACACCAACCGAGGATGGGTGGTTAGACACCGCCTCAGGGGCTGCAATCTCTACGGCGATCGAGCCGAACACCAGCCTTATTCTCTGCGAACCCCGTGACTCCAAGGAGCCGGACTCCTCTCCAGACTCCGAGCCCTCCGCGCCCCGACCGATCGAACCCGATTGGGCGCTGATCATGGAGTTCACTGCCGCGGACATCTTCAGCACTCGCCCTTCGGCGATATTCTGAGTTCACTAAAGTCTCTCTCTCTATCAAGAGAGCCCTGGCCGGACTATGGTCAACAAGGTTGGGATGCGGATGATGAAGAAATTCAAAGCCCACCCACCACCCACTTCGTAGCCACTGTCGATAATTTAAACAACGTGCTCGACTTCGACTCCGAAGACATCGACGGTATGGACGACGATGTAGGAGATGAACACGAACCAACGCCTATAAGGCACTGGACAGCCACCTCATCTCATGATGTATACATGGTGGACACACCCAAAGGAAGCGACGACGAGGAACATAGGGATGCAACGAGGGATCGTTCACTCGAAAAGCAATCAAAGCGGCGACGTAAGCGCCGCTCCAAGCCCCGCCTCGACAGGGACAACAGCCATACAGACCCAGCCATAGAGTAGGACGAGCCGGTGGACGACGAACATGCCTTTGAGCAAGCGTCCGAATAGGGAAACTTGGATAAACAAACCGAACACCCCGTCCCCGGCGAAAACAACAGTCCGGACAACCTTATGCCGGATAAACTCATGGAGCAGAAGAACCTCCACAAAAGGCTTGTCGCCACTGCGCATAGCCTGAAAAAGCCGAAGCGGAAGCTCAAAACTGTGGAAGATGCACTCAGAATCAGATGGAGCAAAGTACACAACACCGCAGACAAATATGCCGGCAGTCGCTGCACAAAAAGCTATCCAAAGCGAAAGCTACTGCCTGAATTTGACGAGGAGGCCTTAGAGCCCCCGTAGTCAAAAAATAGGAAAGCCATCCGGTTGGATGGACGACCGCATGGCCAGCATGGAGCGGCAAGCGGCGCCGCACAAAAGCCGGCACGCGATCCACCAAAGGATCCACATCAAAAAGACGGCCCGGCCAGATCTATATACGGGCCAAGAAAGCAAGCTCTAGTAAGCAATGCAACACAACAAATATCCGAACATCACGGCACACCCAAATACAAGGGTGCCGCACACCCCCTATGTTTCACCGATGAGGTGCTGGACCATGAATTTCTAGCGGATTCAAGCCCGTAAACATAGAGGCGTACGATGGAACAACAGACCCTAGGGTCTGGATCGAGGATTATATCCTCCACATAAACATGGCCAGAGGAGATGACCTCCACGCCATAAAATACTTACACCTCAAGCTTAAAGGGCCAGCCCGGCATTGGCTCAAAAGCTTTCCCGAAAACACCATTGGAAGTTGGGAAGAGCTTGAGGATACTTTCCGGGCAAATTTTCAAGGGACCTATGTCCGCCCTCCGGATGCAGACGATCTCAGTCACATAAATCAACAGCCCGGAGAGTCAGCCCGGAAATTCTGGAATAGATTTCTTACTAAAAGAATCAGATAGTCGACTGTCCGGACGCCGAAGCCCTAGCAGCTTTTAAGCACAACATTCGAGACGAATGGCTCGCCAGACACCTCGGCCAAGAAAAGCCAAGAACAATGGCCGCATTGCAAGCCTCATGACCCGCTTTTGCGCAGGAGAGGACAGCTGGTTGGCAAGATGTAGCACCAGCGACCCAAGTACATCCGAAGTTAGGGATGGAAACGGAAAACCCCGATGCAGCAAGGACCAGCGCCGGAATAAGGGAAACAGCCCAAAGAGCACGGCGGTCAATGCCGGATTCAAAAGCTCGCGGCAGAATCAGAGAAAGCCGCCCCTCAAGGATAACAGGGACGAGCTATCCAACTTAAACAAAATCTTGGACAAGATATGTCAAATACACAGTACCCCCGGGAAGCCCGCGAACAATACCCACAGAGATTGTTGGGTTTTCAAGCAAGCCGGCAAGCTCAACGCTGAACACAAGGGGCTCGACACACCAAGTGAGGACGACGACGAATCCCACAAGCAGAGCACCAGGAAAGAAAAGGATTTCCCACAAGAAGTCAAAACAGTAAACTTACTTCACGTGACGAACAGAACGGCGCCACCAGAGATACGCGCCATACGGCCTATCCCAAAGGAGTCTTGTGAATGGTTGTTAAAACCAATCACCTTCGACCATCAGGATTACTCTAGAAGTATCCGGAACGCAGGCTGGACTGCCTTGGTATTAGATCCAATAAACGGCGGACTCCATTTTACAAATGTCCTGATGGACGGCGGCAGTGGTCTAAACCTGTTATACCAGGACACAATCCGCAACATGGGGATAGACCCAACAAAAATTCGCCATAGCAAAACCTCCTTTCAAGGGGTAAAGCCAGGCCCGGATGCCCATTGCATGGGTTCTATCCGGCTAGAAGTTATGCTCGGCTCCCCCGATAACTTCCGTTGCGAACAGCTAACTTTCCACATCGCCCCATTCTCAAGTAGCTATCAAGCACTGCTGGGACGCGACGCTTTTGCCCGCTTTAATGCAATACCGCATTATGCATCTCTTACGCTTAAGATGCCCGGTCCATGAGGCATAATCTCATTAAAGGGAAAACATTGAGTGTTCCTCCCGCGCGGAAAACAGTGCGGCTGCCTTGACAGCCCCACAATAAAGCGGCTTCACCAGCCAAAGCATCTAAACAGGTCGTCAAGACCACGGACATGGCTAGACGAGTCTAGCATAAACATACAATTGATAAAGGCTTAATAGCCGTATACCCCTGTACTAGGGGCTCCGCGCATATAAAACAAGAGACAATAAAGCTCAATTTTACCCATTTCGATTTATACTTTGTTTATTTAGTATAACTCATGTTCGGCATGATCTTTCTTTAACTAAGTTCCTCTCTTTTACAGATGAACACCGTGCTACGCCCGTCCAGGATACGGCACAACAGAGACACAGGCGCAGACGTGCAGCAGGGACCCGTTCCAAGGATTCTTTTTAGATTAAGACCCTGCGTAAACCTTTTTTACTGTCTCTTGTTGATACACATCCCCTGGTTTTTTGGTATAACCAAGGAGGAGGCTGGCAATTTGGCATGTGGCCATGTCAGAGTTTTGCGCGTACCCGGACACTAGGGGCTTATTACTAAGGGCGTTATCCGCCCGCCCTCATAAAGACCGAATACCTTAGGGAGTGTCCGGCGTCGCGAGTTTGGCCTTATATGCATCAGCTCTGAATCATGTCTTTGGTCAAATGTTGGGTTTGCCCGGCTCCTGTGTTTTGCTGCCTTACGTTCCGCTCTATCGGCTAAGGCGGCACCAGGAGAACTACTGCGATTGTGCCCCGGTTCGGCCAGGCGAGCACCTCGGTAGAGAAAGCCGAAAACTGACTGTCATGATATAGCGTGAGACTGCTCAACCACTCGATGACATACCGGAATCTTTAGGATTCCTCTGCATTAACGAAGGGCCGTTTCCTGGCCAGGCACACACGTGCCCCAAGTTCGGGCGAGCGCAGGCGCCACCAGGGGCTATATAAGTAGCCTCAATGTCAAACTCCTATGGCTAAGTGAAAGTGATAAAGCATCATAGTCCGATTGCCTAGTTTGCTGCGCTATCACCTCCTTTGTAGGACCAAGACGTTGGATCAAGTGTGAAAATGCACCTTCGGCGAACACCCCCGCATTATGTGCGTGGGGGCTGAAGCCGACGACTGCCATCTTTGAGATTATATATACATATATGTTAAACGGCCGCACAGGAGGTATCATAATACTTGCAGGCACAAGTATAAAAAGCTTCTAGAATTCATCAAAATATTGTTTTACAATAATACATGTTATTCGAATATAGTATCCTTCGAGCACTGCGTCTCTATTAAACGAGCGCCTTGCAGAACTTCCTGAAAATAGCGCTCGGCGGGTACTCGTCTTCCATCCAAGTCTGGGGATGCAACAGCGGTGGCTTCCATTTCCACCCAGTATGTCTTGACACGGGCAAGAGCCATCCGCGCACCCTCTATGCATGCTGACCTCTTCATCGCATTGATATGCGGCACCGCACCAAGGAACTGCTGCACCAAGTTGAAATAACTTTTCGGCTCTGGTCTCTCTGGCCACAGATGACTCACGACATACTTCATGCTGAGTCCGGACAACCTACTTAGCTCGGCCCATTCGGCCAAACGATCAGCTAATGACAGTGGACGCTCCGGATTGTGGAACTGCGACCAGAAGAGCTTTTCCACTTCGCGATCTTCTTGATCTCGGAAGTGCTCGGCCGCATCTGCGGCACTCGCTGCTAAATCCAGATAGTTGTTCGCCGTACTCCACATCTGGTCTAACGGAGCATGTTTAGGATAACAGAACTTCCTCCGCAGCATAAAGGGCTTTCCAGCCGCGATTTCTCCGGCCTGACGCAGCTCCTCCTTCACAGCTCTCATCACAGAGCGAGCATCCTTGGCATCGGCAACGGCCTTCTTCAGGTCCGATCTTCTCTTTCAAGAAGCTTGCAACGGTCAGCAGCGTTCTTCAGCTTCACGGCCATCTTGGCCATTTCCTTCTTGCTTTGGCAGTGAGCAGCCTGTTCGGCTTTCAGCTCTTCAATCGCCTTTCTGGCAGCCGCATCACTTTTCCTGGCTTGCTCCTTGGCTCGGGCAAGTTTCGCCCGAAGATTCTCCATGGCAGCAGCACCATCTACATCAAGCGCACACATTGTAAGATACTGGCATAAAGCTCCTCTTACCAGGCGCCGCCGAAGGAATCACATACCTTGTGCCTCGTCAAGACGCTTGTTGACAAGCGCGATGTCGGCATCTGCCACGTCAAGTTGCTGCTTTAGCTCGACAAATCCATCAGTTCGGCTGGCCACCGGACACTTCGCCACCTACGTATAAAGGCGGCATATTAGACCTGGCATTATGATCCTCTGTGCGCCGTCACCTTTGACAACACACAGAGTCTCAGGGGCTACTATCTACACAGGGCGCATCTTATTTATGCACAACTGTACAAAAAGGGTACATTATTTCGCGTACCTCAAAACCTGTCAGTAAACTCCTAACGGCCTCATGCAATCCGCTCTCCGCGGATGAGATCCTCTCAATCACCGTACCCATCAATGCACGGTGCTCCTCTGAGATAGATGCTCGCCCTAGCAGATCCTTCAACTCCTCCGACCGCGCACCAGACGGCGCCAGACTCATCCGATGGCCCTTTCCGAAGGCCGGACGCAGAGGGCTTTGGGGGGCCATATGACTACCTTCCGGCCGCGCCGGATTCGGAGAAACACTCCGCGACGATACCTCATGGTCGCCCGCCTCGCAAGGCGGTACAGCAGGGGGAGGCGTTTTGCTCTCCATCATCTCCGGAAGAAGATCCCCCGAAGACGAGCTCTACTGAGAAGGGCTAAGGTCCGAGCTACAAGGTAAATTTTCGATTACTTTTCTCAGATATAAAGCAGGGATTTCTCTCATTTCTTAAAAAGAAAACTCCTCTCTACTTACGGCTTGGTGGAGGGCTGATCCCCTTGAGGGCATAATTCGGCCGAAGTATCCCCCAGCACAGGACCCTCTGGCAAAGATATCTTCCCCCGCTTTAAGGCCATGGTCTCCGGGTCTTCAGAGGCGGTCCTCTTCTTCCCCTGAGGAGAGGAATTTTCGATTCCTCCCTTCCGGACAACCTCCTTTGAGGAGGCTGTAGCTCCCTTGTCCCCTCCCTTGCTTCCCTTTGAAGGCACAACCTCCAACATCCTGACTAGCACGGGACCCGGCGTGGTCTCGGGGAGGGGGGCTGGACACCTGATTATCTTTGCTTTCGCTATCCACTCCTTTTTAAAGGACAGCTCTTTTAGCGGCAATTTTATGATAAATATACGGATAGCGAGTCCGGGCACAAGGCTACTTACTTGAGTATCCGGATGATTGCAGCTCAGACATGCATCCTCCATAGAATCCGGACACACTACTTGTGGTCCGAAGACCAATTTGTACATCTCCACGGGCATCATGCCAAGAAAATGTTGGAGAACTCATGGTCCCTCCGGGTTGA
Organism: Triticum dicoccoides; assembly: GCF_002162155.2. Lineage (NCBI taxonomy): Eukaryota > Viridiplantae > Streptophyta > Magnoliopsida > Poales > Poaceae > Triticum > Triticum dicoccoides. The sequence continues at coordinate 697,002,080 of NC_041382.1, read as the reverse complement.
ACTCCCATAGGCGGAGGGGCAACGTTTGCAGGGCAGAACTCGGCGAATTAACATAACCTGCGTCACCATGACCAGACTGATGTCTCTTTCTAGGAGATCTCGGATGTGGCCCTGCAACAGGGGCACGTCCTTTGCCGGCCCCCAGTCCAGCCCCGTATTGACCCATGACGCCAGTCGTGGCGGGGGACCCGAGCGAAAGGCAGGTGGCGCCACCCACTTAGGGGCCCTGGGAGCGGTAATATAAAACCACTCTCGCTGCCATAAGCTGGACTCCTCTTGAAAAGAACCCTCGGGACATGGAATACCAGGATTCTTGCTTATAAAAGCACGTCCGCACTCCGCATGTCGTCCCTCGATCATCTTCGGCTCTACTTTGAAGGTCTTGAGCCATAGTCCGAAGTGAGGAGTGATATGGAGGAAGGCTTCACACACGACGATGAATGAGGAAATATGGAGGATGGACTCCGAGGCTAAGTCGTGAAATTCTAGCCCATAATAATCCATGAGCCCCCTCACGAAGGGATCCGTCGAGAAGCCTGGCCCCCGAAGGAAGTGAGACATGAACACCACACTCTCACCGTGCTTGGGAGTGGAAATGACCTGCCCTTGAGCAGGCAGCCTATGCGAGATTTCGCCGATCAAGAACCTGGCCTCTCTCAACTTCAGCACGTCCTCCTCCGTGATGGAGGAGGGCATCCATCGGCCTCGAAGGTCGGAACCGGACATTGTCGAAGGTCCGAAGCACCTGAAGTCCGGAGCCTTGGGTGTTGGAACTCGAGGCGAAGGGCGAATTCGTTTGAGATTGAAAGAAAGGAGTAAGTCCTTGGTCTCTTTATACGAGGTTGAATACCAAGGGCCTTCCCCGTGACCGTTTGGGACTCGCCTTTGATTGAGAAAATATACCAACGGGTACGGTTGGGTTGCCCACACCCGTATTGATGAGAATCCCGGAATAAAGGGACATGATCTCTGCTTTAACAAGACATGCCAAGGAAACCGCCTCGCTAAACGCGCTGAGGTGGGATAGTAAAACGATTCGAATAAAAGACTTGGCCGTGGTGTGATGTCACACTATGGAGTACATCAGCAGATTAGATTTGTGTAAATATTATTCTCTCTATGGCAATATGTGGAAACTTATTTTGCAGAGCCAGACACTACCTTTGTGTTCAAAATCTTCTATGAAGTATTTGGAGGAGGAACCCGCCTTGCAATGTCGAAGACAATCTGCGCGCCGAACTCATCATCGTTGAAGCCTGGTTCAGGGGCTACTGAGGGAGTCCTGGATAAGGGGGTGTCCGGATGGCCGGACTATACCTTCGGCCTGACTCCTGGACTATGAAGATACAAGATTGAAGACTTCGTCCCATGTCCGAAAGGGACTTTCCTTGGCGTGGAAGGCAAGCTTGGCGATACGGATATGTAGATCTCCTACCATTGTAACCGACTCTGTGTAACCCTAGCCCTCTCCGGTGTCTATATAAACCGGAGAGTTTTAGTCCGTAGGACGAACAACAATCATACCATAGGCTATCTTCTAGGGTTTAGCCTCTCTGATCTCGTGGTAGATCTACTCTTGTACTACCCATATCATCAATATTAATCAAGAAGGACGTAGGGTTTTACCTCCATCAAGAGGGCCCGAACCTGGGTAAAACATCGTGTCCCCTGCCTCCTGTTACCATCCGACCTAGACGCACAGTTCGGGACCCCCTACCCGAGATCCGCCGGTTTTGACACCGACAGTAGGCATCACAGGAACAGATTTCTCTGATGTGCTACTTTCCAAGTTGAGAGAAGGTACAATTACCTCATCAAGTTCTACTTTCCTCATACTCACTTCTTTCGAGAGAAACTCCTTCTCTAGAAATGTTCCATTCTTGGCAACAAATATCTTGCCTTCGGATTTGTGGTAGAAGGTGTACCCAATTGTTTGCTTAGGGTATCCTATGAAGACGCACTTCTCCGATTTGGGTTTGAGCTTATCAGGCTGAATCCTTTTGACATAAGTATCGCAACCCAAAACTTTAAGAAACGACAGCTTAGGTTTCTTGCCAAACCACAGTTCATACGGTGTCATGTCAATGGATTTAGACGGTGCCCTATTTAACGTGAATGCGGCTGTCTCTAATGCATAACCCCAAAATGATAGTGGTAAATAGGTAAGAGACATCATAGATCGCATCATATCCAACAAAGTGCGGGATGTTCAGACACATCATTACGCTGTGGTGTTCCAGGTGGCATGAGTTGTGAAACAATTCCACACTGTTTTAAATGAAGGCCAAACTCGTAACTCAAATATTCACCTCCGCGGTCAGATCGTAGAAACTTTTCAAATGTTTCAGACTTGTGTTTCATTATGTAGATATGCCCATACCTACTCAAATCATCTGTGAGGGTCAGAAAATAATGATACCTGCCGTGTGCTTCAACACTCATCGGACCGCATACATCGGTATGTATTATTTCCAATAAGATATTAGCTCGTTCCATTGTTCTGAAGAACGGAGTTTTAGTCATCTTGCCCATGAGGCATGGTTCGCAAGTATCAAATGATTCATAATCAAGTGATTCCAAAAGTACATCCACATGGAATTTCTTCACACACTTTACACCAATATGACCTATACGGCAGTGCCACAAGTATGATGCACTATCATTATCAACTTTGCATCTTTTGGCATGAATATTATGAATATGTGTATCACTATGATCGAGATTCAATAAACCATTCATGTTGGGTGTATGACCATAAAAGGTTTTATTGATGTAAACATAACAACTATTATTCTCTAACTTAAATGAATAATTGCAATAAACGTGATCTAATCATATTCATGCCCAACGCAAACACCAAATAACATTTATTTTGGTTCTACACTAATCCGTGTGCGTTGGTGATCATATCAACCTTGGAATCATTTCCAACACACATCATCACCTCGCTTTTAACTAGTCTCTACAACTCCTGTTTCGAGATACTAATCTTAGTAACTAAACTGGTATCAAATACCTAGGGGTTACAACGAACATTAGTAAAATACACATCAATAACATGTATATCAAATATACCTTTGTTCACTTTGCCATCCTTCTTATCCGCCAAGTATTCGGGATAGTTCCACTTCCAGTGACCATTTCCTTCGCAATAGAAGCACTCAATTTTGGGCTTGGGCCCTGTCGGTGTCAAAACCGGCGGATCTCGGGTAGGGGGTCCCGAACTGTGCGTCTAGGCCGGATGGTAACAGGAGGCAGGGGACATGATGTTTTACCCAGGTTCGGGCCCTCTTGATGGAGGTAAAACCCTACGTCCTGCTTGATTAATATTGATGATATGGGTAGTACAAGAGTAGATCTACCATGAGATCAGAGAGGCTAAACCTTAGAAGCTAGCCTATGGTATGATTGTACGTTGTGATTGTTGTCCTATGGACTAAAACCATTCGGTTTATATAGACACCGGAGAGGGTTAGGGTTACACAAGGTCGGTTACAAAGGAGGAGATATCCATATACATATTGCCTAGCTTGCCTTCCACGCCAAGTAGAGTCCCATCCGGACATGAGACGAAGTCTTCAATCTTGTATCTTCATAGTCTAACAGCCCGGCCAATGGAGATAGTCCGGCAGTCCAGAGACCCCCTAATCCAGGACTCCCTCAGTAGCCCCTGAACCAGGCTTCAATGATGATGAGTCCAGCGCGCAGTATTGTCTTCGGCATTGCAAGGCGGGTTCCTTCTCCGAATACATCACAGAAGAATTTGAATACAAGGATAGTGTTCGACCCTGCAAAATAAGTTCCACATTCCACCGTAGAGAGAATAATATTTTCGCACATCTAATTTGCTGGCTTGCTTTGGCAGCATGACGTTATGTCATGGCCCGGTGATTATTCGAACCGTTTCTTTTAACCAGCCCCGTACATAATGCGAGGCAGTTTTTCGACATGTCTTGTCGAAGCAGAGATCGTGTCCCCTTATTATGGGATTCTCATCAATACGGGCGTGGGTAACCCAACCACGCCATCAATTGTGCCGCTTGGGAGATAAGCGAGTTTTACCAGGGAAGTGGGGACGCTTAGTTTCGTCCGCCTATATAAAGGGATAAGGATTCACCTTTCTATCCACGCCTTCTTCCTCCTTTGCTCGTCCGTTTTCACATACTCGAGCTCTAGCGCCCAAGTCCACACTCCCACCTCAATCTTCTCCAACCATGTCCGGAGTGGGAGGCAAGTGAATGGTCTCCTCCGTCACGGAGGGAGACATCAAAAAACTGCGGGGAGCCGGATACTTAGCCGCGAACATCGCGCATCGGCTGCCCGCTGCGGAGCAGATCGTCCCTACCCCAGAACCTTACGAGAGGGTAGTTTTCCTTCACCACTTCCTCCGCGGACTAGGGTTTCCCCTCCATCCATTCGTCCGTGGTCTCATGTTCTACTACGGGCTGGACTTTCATGATCTGGCCCCGAACTTCATCCTCAACATTTCGGCGTTCATCATCGTCTGTGAGGCTTTCCTCCGCATCTGGCCCCACTTCGGCATGTGGTTAAAGACCTTCAATATCAAGCCAAAGGTAGTACGAGGCCAACAAGCAGAATGCGGTGGAGCCATGGTGGGCAAAATGCCCAACCTCATATGGCTCGAAGGCTCCTTCATGGAGACAATAAAGGGATGGCAATCGGCGTGGTTCTACATCACCGAGCCGCGCGACGCCAAATGGGCGGCACCCACCGAGTTTCGATCCGGATTCCCAACACGGCTCACTTCCTGGAAAGAGAAGGGCTTGTCGTGGGGTTCATCGGTGGAGCTGGATGGACTCCATAAATGTATTTGGAGCATGGCGAGCAAGAAGCTCAAGCTTGTCAACATAATCCAAGTTATGCTCATCCGCCGGACCCTCCCGTGTCAACAACAGGATTTTACCTTGTGGGAGTTTGACCCGGCCCAGCACCAGAATCTGAGCGAGCCCTCCGACACGACGCACAAGGACATCTAGAAGGTGTTGTTCAAGGGCGCCGAGGTCCCCTCTTCTCTCGCCGAGGACCGAGGACTAAGCGCAAAGCGCCTAGCGCGTCCGGTGAGTTCAATATGTCTCGTAGGTCATTTATTTTCCCCAGCTTAATTATGCGCGGGGTCTAATCTCACTGCCTTTGATAGGACTGGGTGGAGATGTCGGGGCAGATTAACTGTCCGGCCCCTTTGCCCGAAGACACTGCGAGCGCTCTCCTGACGGAGATGCTGACTCCGTCTCCTTACAAGGTGCCGGAGAAGACCAAGAAGGCCAAGGGAACCCGAAAGCATTCCCGGCGCCAGGTATTATCGGACTCATCGTCCGATAACTCTGCGGCACACTCCTCACCCGAAGACGAGGAGGAAGAAGAAGATGCTCCCCCTCCAGGTGGGGGAGACAAGAAAAGGAAGGCTGCCCCAACTGGGGAGGCCGGAGGGTCCAAGAAGGGAAGGACTCTCCTTCCGGACAGTTCCACCGCCGCCGATGAAGGCGAAGACGAGTGGTTGCCCAGGGTCAAGCCCCCGGGGAGATCGTAAGTATTCGGATACCAGAGTAGCTCATAGCATTCCTTTGTCGCACTGCTTTCCCTAACGCTGAATGCCATTATGCAGGCTGCCACGAGCCAGTATCGATGTATCATCGGACGGCTCCTTGGGCTTGTCGGACATGGATAGCGATCCAGTCTCGACCGCCACCTCCCCTCATCCTGCCGACGACACCGAGGTGTTGTCTCAAGAGGCACCAGATTGAGGGGAGACAGTCTCGGAGGCACCTCAAGGCGACCTTCCGGACTCTGGGAGCCGAGGGGACGGGGCCCCTGAGAGCTCCGAGTTCGGCCCTTAGCCAAACACCGCGCCGGACCCTCCAGCGGTTTCGGGCTCGGGCAGGCGGCCTCCTTCTAAGAGGGGCAAGACGCCTGTGCCGGTGACCTCTGTCCATCCAGAGGCACCGGACAATCTGTTGGAAGTGCTTCGCAGCGCTTCCATCGACGAGGAGCACCGCACTATCATGAGTGCGGTGATCCAGAAGGTTCAGTCCGCCAAGAGAGGATTGACTGAAGCCTGTGCCAGCCTTCTAACAGGCTTCGAGGTAAGTGTTTTAAAATGTAGTAGAAATATTACCGCATAGACAGTAGCCCCTGATGCTTTGTTCGGTGTTCACAAAGAAAAGCCGAACAGAGGATCAAATAATATCGCAGGAGTCTAATATAAGTGTGTCAATATGCATATGCAGGCTTCGCTGCTGGCGTCCGCCGCACTGACTACGGAGGTCGCCGTACTGAAGTAGGACCTCGAGGGGTCTAGGAAAGAGCTCGGCCTTGCTAAGAGGCAGCTGGAGGAGAACAAGGGTAAGTAGTACCCCGTCTATAGATATGTATATATAAAAAGACGCGATTGCAAAATGACAGGATCATTGTATGTTTGCCAGGGGCCACGACCAAGGTGGCGACCCTGAAGCAAGCGCTAACCGAGGCCGAAGATAAAGCGGCCAAGGAGCGCACCGAGCGAGAGAAGAACGAGGCTAGGGTGGGCGAGGTGCAGCAAGAGCTCCAGGCTCTCGTGGCGAAGCACAAGGCATTGGAGCTTGACTCGAAGACACGGGAGTCTGAGCTTGCCGCGGCCCTCGAGAGTGTAAAAAGTGCCAAGGCCGAAGCCCAAAAGGCCCTCCAAGAGATCGACGCGATGAAGAAGATAGCGGCGGGTAAGGCTTTCTATATGCAAAGCAAGCATGTAAAAGTAAATTACTGATTACTTACCCGGATCCGGAGCTCTTCAGGAGCATTCGCAGATTTGCCCCGTAGTGTGTCCGATGCCGCACAATTTTACCAGGCCGAGGACGGAAGCTCGATGGAGAAGTTGTTTTGGTCTCAGTATGCTGAGGGCGAACATCCGGTGCCAATGAGTGACCAGCTAAAGCAGATGGTCGAGCTACATAAGGCGGCCGATCAGGCCATGAAGAGCTTTATAGTCCGGTTGTGGCCTGGCGACGCCCTTCCCAACAGCTTCTTCAGCCTAGTGAGGCAGCTCGTGGATGCCTGCCCATGGCTGGAGGTCGTCAAGCGATCTGTCTGCATTGAAGGTGCACGCCGGGCTTTCGCCCGTGTGAAAATGTAGTGGGTCAAGCTAGACGCCGTGAAGCTGATCAAGCAGGGGCCGGAGGGCAAAGAGCACTGCCACCCCGAGATGTACTATGAGGGTGTTCTGCCGGTTGCCCGTCTTATCGCGGATGAGTGTTCAAAAGATGTAATATTTGAGTAAACTTGCTCGTTTTATCCTGTATTAATGAAAACTTGTTTCATATGCGCTATGCAATGCTTGTTTGAATTTAAAATATTACCTTCTGTTTGGCTGTTTATCCAATTTGAGAGATGGCTAGTCCTCGGCTTCTGCTCCCATGCCACGAGTGTTGGGCTGTTCGGGATAAACCTGAGCACTCTTGTTCCCATGTTTGGGTCCTTCGAGGGAGGTGCTCAGCACAACGAACAAGGCAACCGGACTAATACTTCTTTATCACTCTCACTTAGCCATAGAATTCTATAATTTTAAATTTCGGTGAATCCCCTGGTGTTCGGAAGGCCGAATTCGGGGCGCGATACACGCCTGTAAGCCGGACAGGGCCGGCCCCTCGCCCTAAGCGGCATAAGTCTTTAGGGACTGGAAAAACCTTGCCGAACAGCGACCAGTCTCTCGCCTTATCATGACAGTCAGTTTTAGCTTTCTCTACTGAGGTGCTCAGCCCGGCAGAACCTGGGCACAATCGCAGTAGTTCTCCTAGCGCTACCTTAGCCGATAGAGCGGAACGTAAGGTACCAAAACATAGGAGCCGGGCAAACCCAACGTTTGACCAAAGACATGATTCGGAGCTGATGCATATAATGCTATAAGTTCGGGGTGCCGCACTTGTGAAAGTGTTCGGACTTTTCACACCGCATTGTGGGGTACGTAAGCCCCTGGTGTATTGGCCGTACCAGAGTGTACGGTTGCAAGGCGTCATTAATGAACACATAGATATATATATATATATATATATATATATATATATATATATAACAAGAATGCAATAATAGTCGTAATGTCATGCATTATTTATTAAAAAACTGCGTTAAAGCAGAGTGATACAGATAGTGAGATAAGCAAAGAGTAGGACTAAGTCCCTTCCAAGGGCAAGCTGAGTAATGATATTAAATTGAATATTTCACTCGTTACTATAATCAACCTGGGAATTCTGTGGTATGACGTAGCTGTCTGCCTCCTTGCTTGCTGCATCATGTGTTCGGCAAAAGTGTTGCCGGACAGTGTTTCCAGAGATTAAGGTCCTAAAAAAAGAAAAATAACCGAACGGGAAGCCCCTAGTGCGGTTTAGGCCGCGTCTTGGGGCGTGCCGTAGTTGTGCCCCCCTCCCCACCTATGCCCATGGTATTTTTAATGTGTGATTATGTACGCGTGGCACGAATATTGTCGTTGGGCTAGGATTGGGGTGGCCGCCGTATTGCTACACGAGCTTAGATCGCGCCAGGCGGTCTATTTGCCGATTGCCCCGAGCGCGCTTGAAGGTGTCCGGGCTTTGAAGCGCCGAACTAGTTGATTGCCTTGAGAGGTTGCTTTGCGCTTCTGCTGCGAGGGCCGCGGTGTGCTCCTCTGTTCGAAGAGAGTGCTCTGTGTTTCCATTGACTGTAATAACTCCGCGAGGTCCTGGCATCTTGAGCTTGAGGTATGCACAATGCGGTACCGCATTGAATCTAGCAAATGCGGTTCGCCCAAGCAGCGCGTGATAACCACTGCGGAACGGGACTATATCGAAGATTAACTCTTCGCTTCGGAAATTATCCGGGGATCTGAAGACCACTTCCAGTGTAATTGAGCCTGTGCAATGGGCCTCTACACCTGGAATGACGCCCTTAAAGGTCGTTTTCGTGGGTTTGATCCTTGAGGGGTCTATACCCATTTTGCACACTATGTCCTGATAAAGCTGGTTCAGGCTGCTGCCAGCATCCATATGGACTCGAGTGATGTGAAATCCGTCGATGATTGGGTCTAGGACCAGTGCGGTGAATCCTCCATGACGGATACTAGTGGGGTGGTCCCTGCGATCGAAGGTGATCGTGCATGAGGACCAAGGGTTGAAATTTGGGGCGATTGTCTCCAACGCATATACGTCCCTAAGAGCACGCTTCCGCTCCCTCTTGGGGATGTGGGTTGCGTATATCATGTTCACCATCCGCACTTGCGGGGGAAACCTCTTCTGTCCTCCAGTGTGCGGCTGCCGGGGCTCCTCCTCGTCATCGCTATGCGGCCCCTTGTCCTTGTTTTTGGCAATTAACTTGCCGGCCTACTTGAACACCCAACAGTCCCTGTTGGTGTGATTGGCTGGCTTGTCTGGGGTACCATGTATTTGACATGAGCGATCAAGTATAGGTCCAAGCTGGAGGGACCCAGCGTACTTTGTTTGAATGAATTTTTAGGCTGACCAGGTTTAGAGCCCTTGAATCCGGCATTGACTGCCGTATCCTCAGTATTTTCGCTGTTAATGCGGCGCTTATGCTTGTTATGACGTGACCTGCTATTGCCGTCCTTGGTATCTGAGGTACCATGGTTCTTTGATATGTTATTACTGCGAGCCAGCCAGCTGTCTTCTCCCGCGCAAAAGCGGGTCATGAGCGTCGTGAGAGCTGCCATAGATTTCGACTTTTCCTGACCAAGGTGCCGGGCTAGCCACTCGTCTCGGATGTTGTGCTTGAAAGCCGCTAAGGCCTCCGCATCCGGACAGTCGATGATTTGATTTTTCTTTGTAAGGAACCGAGACCAGAATTGCCTGGCTGACTCTTCTGGCTACTGAATTATGTGGCTCAAGTCATCGGCGTCTGGTGGTCGCACATAAGTGCCCTGAAAGTTGTCGAGGAATGCGGCTTCCAGATCTTCCCAACAGCTAATGGAGTCCGCTAGTAAGCTCTTAAGCCAATGCCGCGCTGGTCCTTTGAGCTTTAGTGGGAGGTATGTGATGGTGTGTAAGTCATCACCGCGGGCCATGTGGATGTGGAAGAGAAGTCCTCGATCCATACTGCGGGATTTGTTGTGCCATCATATGATTCAATATTTTAAGTTTGAAACCTTCTAGGAATTGATGTTCCATTACTTCGTCTATGAAGCATAAGGGGTGTGCGGCGCCTCTGTATTGGGATATATCGCGACGCAGCTCGAATGGGTCTTGCCCGCTGTGTTCGGCCCGGCCAGATTTGCTTTTACTGTATCCGGCATGACGTTTGTCATCTCGCAGAGTGGTGCGCCCTAGTGATCCATAGATCGATCTTGAATGCTTTGCCTTGTCCTCCAATATGTCTCGCAGGTCTGGTGTATCTCCCCATGCCTTTTTATTTGAATGGCGTTGGGGTGGAGGCTGAGCTTTTGGCTGGAATGCCTCTCTATCGCGGCCACGAGGTGGCCGATCAGCCGTATCATATGCTTCTTCCTCCAGTCGGGGTAGTAACCTACGCCTTGAGTAACTCTTGGAGGGGCGCTCGAGTTTATATTCCTCGACCGCGAGGACTTCAGAACATGTGTTAGCTAGCAAATCTTGATCAGCTTGTAGCTGCTGCTGCTTTTTCTTCAGGCTATTTGCCGTGGCCATAAGCAGACGCTTGAAGCGCTCTTGTTCGACGGGATCCTCTGGGACGGCGAATTCATCGTCGCCGAGGCTTGCCTCGTCTTCAGAGGGGGGATGTAATTGTCATCCTCCTCCTCTCCATCTGCCGCTCTCTCAGGAGAGCTGGCTCCTCCATCCTCCTGCTCTAAATCTTGCTGGAGGGGTTTGTTTTTTTCTTCGGCACTATCTAGAGTGTTATTATCTCCTGTGCCGGTATCACCACTTTTGCTTTGGCGGGACTTAGAGCGGCGCCACTGACATCGGCCTTTGGGTTCCTTCTTGGAGGGGTCATCCTCCGCTATCCCGTCGCCATTGCCTTCTTTGGGTGTATCCACGATGTATATGTCATATGACGAGGTGGCTTTCCGGTGCCCTATAGGTGCTGGTTCATGTTCGTCTCCTACATCATCGTTTATACCATCGATGTCTTCAGGGTCGAAGTAGAGCATGTCGGTTAAATCATCGACAGTGGCTACGAAGTGGGTGGTGGGTGGGCGTCGAATTTCTTCGTCGTCCGCATCCCAATCCTGTTGGCCATAATCCGGCCAACGCTCTCCTGACAAAGAGAGAGACCTTAGTGAATTCAGAATGTCGCCGAAGGCGAGTGCTGAAAGATATCCGCAGCGGTGAATTCCATGATCGGTGCCCAATCGGATTCGATTGGCAGGGGCGCGGATGGTTCGGAGTCCGGAAAAGAGTCCGGCACCTTGGAGTAACAGGCTGCGCAGAGGTTTAGGCTGGTGTTCGGCTCGATCGCGGTTGAGACTGCAGCCCCTGAGGCGGTGTCTAACCACCCGTCCTCGATTGGCGCAGTTGGCTCCGATCTAAGGGTCGGGGCTGATCGGGCGCGGCCTCTGGGGTACTTGTTGGGGATAGTACTACTGGAGGTAAACCGGCCTTGGGTAGCCGGGTTGACTCTTTGAAGATTAGAAGCCCATGAAGATGTAAAGATGCTAGCGCTTTGCGGAGGGCCCAGAGGCGAGTACAATATGTAAATGTAAACCGGCCCAGTCATGCAACTTGTATAGTAAGATAGAAAGAGAGAGACCGAACCGGATACATTTATAAACCGGCTTCGGGACTCTGTAGCCCGGCGGGCGTCAACCTATGTATATAAAGGGATGACCCGGCCGCGGTTTAGGGAGAGAGAACAACTACTCGAAAGCCAGACAAAACGGATTCGCTCCCTGGCCTTCAAAACCCTAGACATACCAATCACAACTAGACGTAGGCTTTTACCTTCATCGAAGGGGGCGAACTAGTATAAACTCCCGTGTCCCCTTGTCCGGTTTAACCCCTTTAAGCTAACCCGTCACGATGGTTCCACAACTAAGTCCTTTCACGAGGACATCTGCCGTGACAAACCCACGCTAGTTGGCGCCCACCGTGGGGCTATCGCACGATGGTTTCGAGGTCTTGAAGGGCAGCTTCGATGGACTTAAGGGATACGCTATGGGCCGGATGATGAAGAGTCGCCGCGGCAAGCTCTACATCGACAATGCAAGATGGGGTCCCGAGGCCGATTCAATCGAATATGGGTACCGGGTCCCCTTTTGTGGGATTCATGTCTTAATCGGCAAGATCGGCGAACCGGCCCCCGAGCCGGACATCTGCACAGACATCATCGAAACGGCTCGGCATGCAAGTCCTTCGCCGGTTCAGCCCGAGGCAAGGCATGTTTTCGTAGGTGTCATCCATGGATTAGGTCACGAGGACGGACCAGTGTCCGAAGGAGAAACCATAGTCTGCTCTGATGACGAGTCTTCTGGAGAAACCAAATCGCTTTACCAGCTGCAGGACGGCCGGATTGAGGGAGGATCTGAGGCCAACAATATTCTGGATTCCCCCGGTCTGCCAAACCGGGCCGCCATCTTCATGACCGGCACACAATCGGTGCCTCATTCATCTACCGCCGCAGCAATGCTCTCCGGTTCAACAATGGCCACGCCGGCAGGGGCAGGAAGCTCGGCGCCACCTCCGGCCCAAGTCTTATCTGATTTGTTCGATGCTCTGGCAACATTGATGTCCGCAGAGGTAGACGCAGCAGCCAGGGATCAGCATGATGCGCAGATTGCAAAGGTGAAAGATCAGATAGCCCAGGCCAAAGCGGACCTGGTAGCAGAGAACGTCAGGATGGCTACGGAGCGGGCCGAGTTGGAAGCACAGGCTTACCGGATTAGACTGGATCAGAATGCTTCAGAGGAAGTCATGAGAAGAAGGTACCGATCACGTCTCCCATCGGTTTATGAGCCATAGAATGTTTTCAACACGCTAGGTGCAGCAGTTGGCAACCAACCCACACTAAACCAGGTGGGTGCGCCGGGAGCAGGAGCGCCGGTTCAGCCGTGCACGACGGACCTGCCTCGCCGGAACAACGTTGTACCATCAACGCCGCCCGGGCATTATTCCAACCCATTGGACAACATTGTGGCCGCTGCATCACGCCTGGCGGCCCTCCCAACTGACGGCGAGTCACCAGTGGCAGTGGAAGCACGTCGGGCCAGGGATCTCCTTCAGACAGCACTAAATCAACAGCAAGCATATTCACACAGCCGTGAGAGGATTCACTCCACTCCCCGCCCAAGCCGGAGTTATAGCAGACACGTGGAAGACGAACCGGCCGTGTCCAGTAGTGCACGCCGCCGAAATTCGCCATGAGGGAACTACCCGGCTGGGGGAGGTGCTAATGCGCAAGATGTTGTGGATCATGGCCGCGCACGTCGAGAGGCTGAGTTGACAGCTAGACACGAGGCACGACAGCATACTCCGGTTCACCCCACTACCTCCATGGAGCCAGGGCGATGTTCAATTCCTTAGGGGTACCGTGTTTATCTCCTGCTTTGCGTAATGTGCGACTACCCAAGGATTTCAAGGGACCTCATAAGGTACCAAATTATACCGCTGATTTGCAGCCAGAGGCGTGGGTGGAGAGCTATGAGATGGCAATGGAGATGTTAGATGTGGACGAGGCGGTGTGTGCTAAATATTTCACCATGATGTTGGAAGGAACAGCTCGCACTTGGTTGAAGAGCTTGCCGATCAACTCTATTGGATCATGGGCCGAATTGAAGCACCGGTTTATCCAGAACTTCAAGGATACGTGTAAGCAGCCGATGTTAATTGTAGATCTGGCCGCTTGTGTCCAAGAGGAAGGGGAGTCCACGACCCATTGGGTCAAACGGGTCTCGGCGATTTTGCATTCGTCAGATCGTATCAACGCAGACACCGCAGTGTTAATGTTAGAGGGTAATTGCGGGTTCAAACCGTTGAAACAGAAGTTGGGAAGGCTCAAACGTCACTGCAACAACATGTCAACACTCATGGCTGCTTTGGTTAAATACGCCGATTCAGATAATACCAAGGATCCGGATTCAGAGGAGGACAAACCGGAGAAGGGTAAGAAGACCGGCAATGCCAAAGGCCAACAACACAATCCGGCAGGCCATGGAAACGCTGGTAAGCGCAAGGCCGAGAGTGGTTTGGACTTTGTCACAAATACCAACACGCAGGAGAATGGCCAGCGCCGCAAAGGCAAACAGCCCCAGAGGGGTGGAGGTCCAGGCAACAATTTGGAGCGTTTGTTAAATCAGCCCTGTCCAAAGCATGGATCAAAGGAGAAACCGGCATCACATCTCTGGAAAGATTGTTATATCTTGCGGGATTTCAAGAATTCCACTATGTTCCAATATGACAACGGCCCGCCCGGCGGTTCAGGAGGAGGTTTCCATGGGCCGGGTTACGGAGGCGGTGGTTCCGGTTCAGGGTTTCCAGGCAATCAAACCGGACACATCAATCGAGGACACCAAGGCAACTAGGGAGGTTACAACCATCAGGGGAATCAGCAGCAGCAACAGTCGGGTTATCAAAGCAATCCCAAACAGCTGAACAGCGGGCAATATCATGTCTTCACTACTAGTTTGTGCAAACGTGATCAGAAGCTTCACAAAAGGGTAGTCAACCCTGTTGAGCCGGCAGTACCTCAGTATTTATGCTGGTCAGAGCAACCTATTTTGTGGAGCAGAGAGGACCACCCGCCCCGGGTTGATAATCCAGGTCATTTGGCCTTGGTGGTAGCCCCTCAAGTTGGGGGATACAAGTTCACTAAAGTGCTCATGGATGGGGGAAGTAGTATCAATATTTTGTATTATGATACATTCCGCCGTATGGGGTTGACAGATAAGGATCTTAAACCGTTGAACATGGTATTTCATGGTGTGGTGCCTGGTAAGTCTGCATATCCTGTTGGTAAGATAGCTTTGGAGGTAGCTTTTGGAGATGACTACGATTCAAGGTCAGAAACAGTGACATTTGAGGTGGTGAAGATCAAAAGTTCGTATCACGCTCTGTTTGGGCGGCCGGTTTATGCTAAGTTTATGGCAAGGCCATGTTATGTTTATCTGCAGCTTAAAATGCCAGGTCATAAGGGGACTATCACAGTACATGGAAGTAGAAAGATTGCTTTGGAGTGTGAAGAAGGCGATGCGGCTTATGCTGAGTCGGTTTGTGCCATGGAGGAGTTAGCATTCTATAAGGAGCAAGTTGATCCGGCAGACATGACTTCCTTAAAAAAGCCAACCACGGAACATGATCCAGCATTGAAGTTCAAATCAGCTACAGATACTAAGATGGTTGACTTTGTCCCTGGCGATTCATCCAAACAGTTCAGCATCAGCGCTAACCTGGATCCCAAATAGGAAAGCGTGCTCATCGAGTTCATCTGTGAGAATCAGGACATCTTTGCATGGAAACCTTCTGACATGCCAGGTGTACCGAGAGAACTCGCTGAGCACACACTCAACATTGATCCGAAATTCAAACCGGTTCGACAGTTCCTCCGCCGCTTCAATAAGGAAAGGCGCAAGGCTATAGGTGAAGAGGTCGCCCGTTTTTTGGCCGCTGGGTTTATTGTTGAAGTTTTTCATCCAGAGTGGTTAGCTAATCCGGTGCTGGTTCTTAAGAAAAATGGCACTTGGCGCATGTGTGTGGACTACACAGATTTAAACAAGGCTTGCCCTGCAGACCCCTTTGCTCTCCCTCGCATTGATCAGATAATTGATGCTATGGCGGGTTGTGACCATTTGTGTTTTTTGGATGCTTACTCTGGTTATCATCAGATCAAAATGGAAGTTAAGGACAAGGAGAAGACAGCCTTTATAACTCCGTTTGTAGCCTTCTGCTATGTTTCCATGCCCTTTGGACTCAAGAGTACCCAGGCAACTTACAAGCGATGTGTTCAAAATTGCCTTCATAAGCAAATTGGGCGCAATGTCCATGCCTATGTAGATGATATTGTGGTCAAATCCAGAAAGGAGGAGACATTGATAGATGATCTACGGGAAACTTTTGACAATCTCCGGGTCTACAAGATGATGCTCAATCCGGAGAAGTGTGTTTTCGCTGTCCCGGCAGGCAAGCTCTTAGGCTTTCTGGTTTCAAACAAAGGCATTGAGGCTAATCCGGAAAAGATTGCAACGACTACGTCCTTGGCTAAACCGACGTGTATTAACGATGTGCAAAGTCTGGCCGGCCGGATTACAGCCTAGAGCCGGTTTATCAGCCTCCTTGGAGAGAAGGCCATTCCCTTATATCAGATGCTCAAGAAAACGGATAACTTTGTCTGGAGTGAAGAAGCTGATAAGGCGTTTGAAGATTTGAAGAAACAGCTCGTGGAACCGCCCGTACTGGCAGCACCGATTGATAAAGAGCCCTTATTATTATATGTGGCTGCTAATGCTCGGGCTCTCAGTGTAGCCATTGTGGTAGAGCGCAAAGAGCCTGGCAAAGAGAATCCGGTTCAATGGCAAGTTTATTATATCAGTGAGGTGCTCATTGAATCAAAGCAGAGGTATCTGCATTGGCAGAAACTGGTGTATGGGGTGTTTATGGCAAGTCGGAAGCTCAAACACTATTTTCAGGGCCACCCTATCATAGTAGTCAGTTCAGCTCCTCTGGGTGACATCATTCAAAACAGAGAGGCAACCGGCCGGATTGCCAAGTGGGCCATTGAGCTTGGACCCCACAGGCTCAGATATATACCCCGCACGGCGATCAAGTCTCAGGCACTCGTAGATTTCATCAACGATTGGACGGAGCTACAGGCACCTGAGGAGAAACTAGATAATACATATTGGACTATTCATTTTGATGGGTCCAGACAGCTAGAGGGTTCAGGGGCTGGAGTCATATTAACCTCCCCACGAGATGATAAGTTTTGTTATGTCCTCCGTTTAATGTTCCCTTGTACTAACAATGCAGCTGAATATGAGGCTTTACTCCACGGTCTTCGGATGGCTAAAGATATGAATTTGAGCCGGGTTAAGTGCTTCGGCGATTCAGATCTAGTGGCTCAGCAAGTATCTGGCACTTGGGATTCGAAGGACCCGCTCATGGCTGCATATCGGCGAGAGGTGGACACAGTGGCTGGTCACTTTAAAGGTTATCAGGTGGACCATATAGACCGGCGGAAGAATGAAGCGGCGGACGCTTTAAGTCGTCTTGGTTCCCAACGTAAACCGGTTCCGCCCAATGTCTTTCTTGATGTGTTGCACAATCCGTCAGTCAAAATACCAACCGAAGAGGATTTGGCTGTTCCTGATCCGAAGGCTCAATTGGTGGCAGCTTTGCATGCCGTACCAGATTGGACGATCCCATATCTGGATTACATGAACCGGGGTGAGTTACCAGCTGAGGAAACATTGGCCCGACAGATAATCCAGCGTTCCAAGTCCATGACCATACTCAATGGGGAGTTACATCATTACAGTGTTTCAGGACCGATTCAACGGCGCGTTTCTCCTCAAGAAGGTTGTGAGATTTTGCGAGAAATTCATGAAGGGGATTGCGGTCATCACGTTGGTTCAAAGTCGTTGGTTGCTTAAGCTTTTCACCACAGTTTTTACTGGTTGATGGCGCATGCTGATGCAGAGGATTTGGTCAAAAGATGTGATGGATGTCAGAAGTTTGCCCGTCGTGCGCACATTCCGGCTCAAGAGTTGCGGATGATTCCAATTACGTA
The DNA here is from genome assembly GCF_002162155.2 of Triticum dicoccoides. Classification (NCBI taxonomy): domain Eukaryota; kingdom Viridiplantae; phylum Streptophyta; class Magnoliopsida; order Poales; family Poaceae; genus Triticum; species Triticum dicoccoides. The sequence goes on along the minus strand of NC_041382.1, from coordinate 696,984,413 downwards.
TCCGTTTGCCACTTGGAGGCTGGATATGGTTGGACCCTTCAAGCGCTCCAAGGACAAGAAGACCCATCAGTTAGTAGCAGTTGATAAATTCACTAAATGGGTAGAGGCAGAGCCAGTCAGCAAGTGTGATGCAGCCACAACGGTTCAATTCATCAAAAAGGTGATATTCCGGTTTGCCTTTCCACATAGCATTATAACAGATAATGGCACTAACTTGTCAAAAGGAGTAATGGAAGAATTCTATCAACGTGAGCACATCCGGCTTGATCTAGCATCAGTGGCTCACCCCCAATCGAATGGTCAAGCGGAAAGGGCAAATCAAGAAATTCTGTGGGGTATCAAACCATGGCTTATGGTTCCCTTAAAGCGGATGCCGGGTTGTTGGGTCGAGGAGTTACCTTCTGTGTTATGGAGCATCAATACCACACCCAATAGGTCTACCAGTTACACGCCTTTCTTCATGGTTTATGGAGCAGAGGCGGTTCTTCCTAGTGACATCCGTCATGATTCGCCCCGTGTGGCAGCTTATGTTGAAGCTGATAATGAGAAGGCACGTCAGGATTCTCTGGACCTGTTGGATGAAGAGCGGGATCTTGCAGCAGCGCGTTCAGTGATTTATCAACAAGATCTTCGGCATTATCACAGCCGCTGGGTTAAAACTAGAACCTTTCAAGAAGGTGATTTGGTGCTCCGGCTCATCCAGGATCAGACTGATATGCATAAGTTATCCCCCCCTTGGGAAGGACCCTTTGTGGTCAGCAAAAATCTGCACAACGGATCCTACTACCTCATTGATGTTCGAGAGCATGAAGACTCACGTCAATCAGAGGAGGAGACAAAGCGGCCATGGAACATAGCTCTCCTTCAGCCTTACTATACTTGAAGCCATGGGCTTTTTCACCTGTACATATTTATGACAGTGTAAATACCATATAATAAACCGGAGCCTCCGTTATAAGCAGGGTATCTATTCTTTCTTATATCGTATGTGTGCTTTTACAAGTGAACGGTCAAAGCGGAGTCTTTGTTAAACCGGATTTAGCAACTTCATAAAGATAAAGAAAATCACTAGGGGGCTTGTTCATGTTTGAACCACAGCTACACCTCTTGATAGGCATTTCAGCCACGCAAGGAAAAATTTGTGGAGCCAAAGAGAGTATTGTGCACTGTACAAACTCAAACATAGGCACACACTGAGCATCGCTCACAAAGTTACTTGGGGACTCTTTTTTGCAAAGCAACAAAGAGTTTGAAAGGACCCTCGTAATTGGCTATCAAGCCACGGCTTGGAAGCCTGGTGTATTCACCTAAAACCCTGGGTTAACCTGCCTTCATCAAGTAAGCCACTCCTATCCAGGTAATCCTGGCATGACCCATCGAACGCTTGACAAGTCATTCTTTTACAGACCCTGAACTTGTCATAGTTAAAACGGTGATTGGTTAATTGGAGGCCCATCTTAAAAGGCTTTGTTAAATGGTTTAACTCAGAGGCCTGGCAGCCCATGAAAAGCCTCGATTTGGAGCCTGGAAGCTCGTAAAAAGCCTCGCATATTTTCCTATTTGAATTTTGTTTGTTTACAACTATAATTGTTTTTTCTTAAACCGGCATCCTTGATCCGGCTTGCTTTCCAACCACCAGCTGTTGGCTCATGATCAGTTATAAACCGGTGGTCACTGGCCCGGTATGGTTTGACTAGATCACCAGTATTATGACGAAAATCCGGTAGGTATACCGGTCTGGTTTAATAGATAGACCGGCATTATGAAAGATGAGATTATCAAATGTATTGGGTTGGTGTTAAACACCTTTGCTGTATGCACGTTTTCTCACTCAAGGAGGTATGTTTTGTACATTATTTTTTGTACAAACACTTGATTATTCAGCTCATGTACTATATACTTCTTGGATATTATGACATGTTTAGCGGTAAACCGCTAGACACTTTTAAGTTTTTTGTACCCAGGAAGGCAAGTCATCATAGATTATGCATAAAATATATCCTGAAGGGCGGCACAGATTGTCACAAAGGGCTACAAAGCATGCTCGATGGCATGGCAGATAAACAAAGTTTCAGCTATCCTATTACATAAAGCTTTAAAGCGGCTCAATAGTGCCATTGTTTTTCACAGTAGCCATATAAATCGGCGACCGGATCAAGACTCTTCCTCACGACGGTTTGACGGTTGCGAATCAGTTGGTGCACGCACTTCTTCATCCCTCCCCAGCCGCTGGAAATCAGCCGTTGACCAATCGATTCTGGTTAAAGCTTGGAATACTGCTTCTACATGGATAAGATCAGAAGGATTAGTATCAGGGGCATAAGTGTGCTTACGAATCGGAGGCACAAGTTCTTTGACTTCATGGATCTCGGCTGGCTGTCTTTTCCCTTATGCATCATAAAATGGTTGAAAATGGGATAAATCGGTGTCTTCAGCTAATTTGCTGGCCGCTGGCCGCATTTGTTTGGTCAACCGCCGAAGATCATCATTGTCAAAGTTTGAACCATCTTCTTTAATGCCTGGATACCCTTTAATGATATCCTCCACTTCAAGATCTGGAATCCAGGCCTTGGCTCGAATAAGGGCAGTTAATGCTCCGGCTCTTGCAGCGGCTCTCTTCAACTCGGCAATACACGCCGGTAACATGTCCAGCTTCTCAAGGGTTTCCTTAATCAACGTTGGCGCCGGTTTGTTATAGGCTGCTGTACTAATGGCTCGCTGAGATCCAGAGTATAGCTTCTCAACCAATGTGTAAGCCGCTTTGAGCTTCATCCGCATATCTGCACCAAGATGAGTGATCCGAGTTCCTGCCAAAGATTTTGTCAACATCGTGGTCAGTTTTAAGATTCATTGCCTGATGCAACATACATAAGCAGATACTTACCAAAGATAGCAGAGGTCATAGCGTTGATTTGGCGCTTCAAACCGGCTAGTTCTCAGCCACCGGTTTCAGGGCTTCCTCGGCATCTACGGCTCTTTTTGTCAAACCGGCTTTTTCGGTTTCCCATGAAGCACGCTCTTGATTGAAGGATTCTTTCAATTTTTCCATTCCGGCCAGGGCCTGGGTCAGTTCCTCTTTGGCTTTTGCAGCTTCGGCTTGTTACGACTTCACATTTTCTTGCAAGTCAGAGTTTTTGGCATCTTTGCTTCTCAGTTCAGCCAGCAACATTGAAGGTATCTTCAACAAAACAATATATATATGCACTAAGTATAAAGCATATAACAAGTTATCCACTTTATACTTGGGGGCTAATGCTTATTTGCTCTCAAATACTACCTTCTATGCAAGTCTCCAGAACAATGCAAGCATTATCGTTGACACTTGGGGGCTAATGTACGTTTGTTCTTAACTGACGTTATGGATTAAAAACCGGATTAACTTGCCAAGTTAAACCGGCCTTTGGGGGCTATGCTACAGAATGTTATCTCATTTTTCAAACATGAGTTTTATCAGTGATTGAAGACACGCCTTGGCAAAGATTAATGATGGGATGCTTAAAGTGTTACAAAGACCCGGTTTATGATTGACAATCAGAAAATGGCTCTTGGGGGCTACTTGGAATAGTATTTCAGCTATAAATCAATGTGCAAGGGAGAAGAATTTACCTCATATCGTTCTTTCATCAAATTCACCAAACCGGCTTCATAATCCCGATTTGAGTGCAGACGGTTCAAGAGGCCGGAATGAAGCTCATCAACGTTAAGATGAGCATAGTTTGATAAGTGGCTGCTCCATTTACCTTTATCCCTGGCAATTTGCTCTTCTTTGGCACTATGCTGAGCCAAAATGACGGGATGACCAGGAGAACTGTGGCCGGCTCCGATAATAATAACATCATCGCTTTGGCCTTCAAGATTTTGGGCGGATGATGATGGAAGTTCAGTGTCTTTCATTGGATTAGCCCGGTTTGGTTCTGCCGGTTCAGCATCAGGGGCGGCAGGCTCAACATCTGTGGGTTTGTCAGTATGCTGGCCGTCAAGGGGCGGATCATCAAAAGTTGTTTCAGGATGGAGGCCTTCCGGTTCACCTGTTTGCTCCGGTTCAACTCTTGGTTCTTCTTCATCGGCAACAGGGTCTTCTGGCGAATTGGTGACCCGAGCTTTCTTGCTAGGTCTAGCTTTGGCCCTACAAACAGAATAAAAAAGGTTAACATCTTGTTCAAAAGATATAGGGCACATTGAAAGGGAAGGTTTTTCGTAACTCACCCAGCCACAGTTTTCAAAGGGGGGAGTTGAGTTGTTGTCGATTCACCAGAAGAAGAAGGAGGTGTCACCTGATAATTTGAATCGGACGGATTAAGAGGCTGTCTGAAATAACCTACCTTGGGGTAAGAATGGTCAGAAGTAGGAGAGACCTCAGACCGACGCTTCCGAACCGGAGTATCAGGTAAACCGGTAGAGGTGACCTGTTGGCCACTGTACCGAGTTGTTCGGCGAGCCTCATGCTGTTGAGTCTTCAAAATAAATGTTGGATCCAAGTGAGCAAGAGGATGAGAAAAGCTTACTTTCCGGATTGTTTGGCGAGGTTTTTGTGTTGGCATAGAGTCTGGACCGGAGGAAAGGGTAATTACCTCTACGTCCTCAGCCTGACTAGCTTCGGCCTCCTCCTGAAGAATATCATTGTTAACAAGATGCATAAAAAGAGAGCCAAGTGAGTCAAGTTCTACCTCAGCTTCTGGGTCATCAATATCATCATCAAGCTTCAAATTAATCCGGTCAGCCGGTTTCCGCTTTGATGTCCGTTTTACGGCTTTGGTCTTCGGGCGGGTTGGCTTGGCCACTTTGTCTCCAGTTGGCTTTGCCGCTTTCTCTATGGATTTCCATTTCCAGAAGGGGTCATCACCCTATACATATAAAGAAGAAGGATTACAGCTTGTGTAAGTCAAAGCTATTAGAGATGAAGAGGAACTGTAATGCTTACAGCAGGCGGTTTGTTCTTGGTGTAGAAGGGACTCAGGCCGGTTTGACTACAGACCAGTTCCGATTCATTCAGAATCTTCTTTACACCTTCAGTAACTTCTTCCTCAGATAATTGGATGTTGCAGTGGCGTTGAGGATCGTCAACTTCACCGGTATATTCGCACATTAAACCGGGGCGCCGGCTTAGCGGCAAGATACTCCAAGATATCCAACAGCGTACAAAATCCACACCTGTTAAACCGTTTGCCATAAAGGTTCAGAGCTTAGCGATTTGAGGAGCATATTTTGCCCTTTCTGAGGAGCTCGGGCGTTGTGGCATTGGGTGAGTATTGGATAATCTATGATCTCGGAAGACGGGGAGGGGATTCTCATCCTCAGGCGAAGTGTCTCTGCAATAGAACCATGTTTGGTTCCATTCCTTTGGGTGGCTATGGTGTTTGGCATGAGGAAATTCCACTTCTTTCCACTTTTGAATCGAAACACCACCAAGCTCTGTATTCGGGCCATTCACAAACTCTGTGCGCCGGTTTAAGTGAAAGAAATCCCAGAACAATTCGGCAGTTGGTTCTTCCTGTAAATAGGCTTCACAGAAGACTTGGAAATTGCATAAGTTGGAGACAGAATTGGGACCAATATCTTGTGGATGCAGTTGGAAGCTGGCAAGCACATCTCGATAAAATTTCGACCCTGGCGGTTTGAAGCCACGGCTTATATGGTCAACAAAGATTACCACTTCGCCTTGTCTTGGGGTTGGAGGATTCTCAGTTCCTGGGGCTCGCCATTTGATCTCAGTTTTCTTAGGCAGAGAGCCGATGCTAACCATCTCATCCAGTTGAGCTTCGGTAACCCGGGAACGAGCCCAGTTGCAGGCAGTGAATTGTTTGGCCATTGTAAAGCAAACAAACTAAAAATAAAAGGCCGGTTTATAAATTATGCATGATCATACACAAGAGACAAGGGAATAAGAAACGTACTGATATAATAAATGGTACAACCCGGAGGCTAGTATAATGAGAAAGAAGATAATACTAGCGCAGGATTGATCCGACACTGTTAAACCGGAGTATATTTGTGAAGGTAACATGCTCTTCCGGTTTATCAGAGGGCTAATGGCATAGACTATTTATCCAATGTCAAATCGCTTATATTGGCGTGAGGAGAAACAGATCTCACAGTGATGTATAATACTTTCGGATCTAGAGATAAGACAGAAAAGCAGAAATAATTGGATCTTGAAGGGGTACAGAACTGAAGCAATTTTTGACAGACAGATCAGTTGTTTGCACAAAAGATTTGTGATGATCATGGTATGTAAGCTACAATAAGAGATGTATCAAGCATGAAGTGTCCATCTATTAAAGGAAGAACATGGAAGAACAGCATTGATGAACTTCGGAAGAACTGCGAGGAATATCGAAACCCTAGAACAAATCCATGGTGAAAAAAGCAGAGCTTACCGGAGCTAGTGAAGAAGCGGAAAGGCGCCGCAGTTCTCTGGTGCATTTAGGGCGATGCAGCGGCCGAGGTCGTAGCAGAAACAACGGTCGACGCTGGCGGCGGAGTTCCAGAGGTTGAGCGGCGCGAGGAAGATGATGCGAAGAGGCACGGGGGGAACGGTGAAAATGACCCCTCGGTCCTATTTATATGGCGAAGTGAAAAATGGCAAGTGCGGGAATCGAGGAGTCCAAAAAATGGATAAGTTAATAAAGGTGTCGCCTCGATAGCTGGATATATATTAAATGAAGGAAAACTCCGATATCAATGGATGGATGATGTCAGGACGGTTTATCGTAATTTTGAAGTATGATGTCACGATGGTTTACAAGATCAAAAATGAAGACAAGAGAGAAGATTTTTTTCTAAAGTGTGGAAGATTGACATGAACAAGTTCAAACCAATCTGGGGCCTAATGTTGGGGATATTTCAATTGGAGGTAAACCGGCCTTGGGTAGCCGGGTTGACTCTTTGAAGATTAGAAGCCCATGAAGATGTAATGATGCTAGCGCTTTACGGAGGGCCCAGAGGCGAGTACAATATGTAAATGTAAACCGGCCCAGTCATGTAACTTGTATAGTAAGATAGAAAGAGAGAGACCGAACCGGATACGTTTATAAACCGGCTTCGGGACTCTGTAGCCCGGCGAGCGTCAACCTATGTATATAAAGGGACGACCCGGCCGCGGTTTAGGGAGAGAGAACAACAACTCGAAAGCCAGACAAAGCGGATTCGCTCGCTGGCCTTCCAAACCCTAGCAATACCAATCACAACTAGACGTAGGCTTTTACCTTCATCGAAGGGGACGAACTAGTATAAACTCCCGTGTCCCCTTGTCCGGTTTAACCCCTTTAAGCTAACCCGTCGCGCTAGTTCCACAACTAAGTCCTTTCACGAGGACATCTGCCATGACAAACCCGCGACAGTACTGTTCGGCGGCAGAGCTACGTCATACCCATCGTGACACTGCAGCGCGCCCGGCTGTGGCTCGAATCCGTCGAAGATCAAGTCTCCGCGGATGTCGGCCATGTAGTTCAAACTTCCAAATCTGACCTCACGGCCAGGGGCGTTGCTTTCAATCAGCTCCATATGGCCAAGCGAATTAGCCCGCAGTGCAAAGCAGCCAAATACGAAGATCTGTTCGGGGAGAAAAGTCTCACCCTGGACCGCATCGCTATTGATGATAGTAGGAGCCATCAAGTTTAATGGGGACGACACAGAGGAACTCACAATGAAAGCACCAATGTAGGTGTCAAAACCGGTGGATCTCGGGTAGGGGGTCCCGAACTGTGCGTCTAGGCCGGATGGTAATAGGAGGTAGGGGACACGATGTTTTACCCAGGTTCGGGCCCTCTTGATGGAGGTAAAACCCTACATCCTGCTTGATTAATATTGATGATATGGGTAGTACAAGAGTAGATCTACCACGAGATCAGAGAGGCTAAACCTTAGAAGCTAGCCTATGGTATGATTGTACGTTGTGATTGTTGTCCTACGGACTAAAACCATTCGGTTTATATAGACACCAGAGAGGGTTAGTGTCGGTGTCAAAACCGGCGGATCTCGGGTAGGGGGTCCCGAACTGTGCGTCTAGGCCGGATGGTAACAGGAGGCAAGGGACACGAAGTTTTACCCAGGTTCGGGCCCTCTTGAAGGAGGTAAAACCCTATGTCCTGCTCGATTAATATTGATGATATGGGTGTTACAAGAGTAGATCTACCACAAGATCAGAGAGGATAAACCCTAGAAGCTAGCCTATGGTATGATTGTATGTTGTGATTGTTGTCCTACGGACTAAAAGCCTTCGGTTTATATAGACACCGAAGAGGGTTAGGGTTACACAAGGTCGTTACAAAGGAGGAGATATCCATATACGTATCGCCTAGCTTGCCTTCCACGCCAAGTAGAGTCCCATCCGGACACGAGACGAAGTCTTGAATCTTGTATCTTCATAGTCTAACAGTCCGGCCAATGGAGATAGTCCGGCTATCCGGAGACCCCCTAATCCAGGACTCCCATAGTAGCCCGTGAACCAGGCTTCAATGACGATGAGTCCGGCACGCAGTTGTCTTCGGCATTGCAAGACAGGTTCCTTCTCCGAATACATCACAGAAGAATTTGAATACGAGGATAGTATCCGCCCTGCAAAATAAGTTCCACATTCCACCGTAGAGAGAATAATGTTTTCGCAGATCTAATCCGCTAGCTTGTTTTGGCAACATGACATTATGTCATGGCCCGGTGATTATTCGAACCATTTCTTTTAACCAGCCCCGCACATAACGCGAGGCAGTTTTTCGACACGTCTTGTCAAAGCAGAGATCGTGTCGCCTTATTACGGGATTCTCATCAATACGGGCGTGGGTAACCCAACAGCACCATCAATTACGGTGCTTGGGGGATAAGTGAGTTTTACCAGGCAAGTGGGGACGCTTAGTTTGGTCCGCCCGTATAAAGGGATAAGGATTCACCTTTCTATCCACGCCTTCTTCCTCCTCTACTCATCCGCTCCCGCACACTCGAGCTCTAGCGCCCAAGTCCTCACTTCCATCTCAACCTTCTCCAACCATGTCCGGAGCGGGAGGCAAGTGGATGGTCTCCTCCGTCACGGAGGGAGACGTCAAGAAACCGAGGAGAGCCGGATACCTGCCCGATGACATCGCGCACCGGCTCCTAGATGAGGGGCAACTCATACCCACCCCCAGGCCCCATGAGAGGGTTGTATTCCTCACCCATTTCTTCCACGGACCGGGATTCCCCCTCCATCCCTTCGTCCGGGGGTTCATGTTCTATTACGGCCTGGATTTCCACGATCTGGCCCCGAATTTCATCCTCAACATCTCGGCGTTTATCGTCGTGTGCGAGGCCTTTCTCCGCGTCAAGCCCCACTTCGGCCTATGGCTGAAGACCTTCAACGTCAAGCCGAAGGTGGTGGGTGGCCGCCAAGTGGAGTGCGGTGGCGCCATGGTGGGCAAGATGCCCAACATAACATGGCTCGAGGGCTCCTTTGTGGAAACCATAAAGGGGTGGCAATTGGGGTGGTTCTACATCACCGAGCCGCGCGACCCTGCATGGGTAGCGGCCCCCGAGTTCCGATCTGGCACCCCCATGCGGCTCACCTCCTGGAAGGAGAAGGGCCTGTCCTGGGGTAATTCAAAAGGGCTGACCGGACTCTAGTCATGTATTCAAAACATGGTGGACAAGAAGCTCAAGCTCGTCAACATAGTCCAGGTTATGCTCATCAGCCGGATACTCCCGTGCCAATAACGGGAGTTCACTTTGTGGGAGTTCAATTCGGCGCAGCACCAAACTCTGAACAGGTTCTTCGACATGACTCATGAAGATGCCTGGAGGGTGCTGTTCAAGAGCACCGAGGTCCCTCCCCCCATTACTGAGGATCATGGATTCAGCGCGAAGCGCCAAGCCAGTGCGGTAAGTTGTTTTACCTTTCACTGGATACTTATTTTTATATAGATTGACTCTATGCGGGATCTGAACTCCCGTAAGTTTGACAGGACTGGGAGAAGATGGCCAGATAGATCGACTGTCCGGCTCCCTTGCCCGAAGGCCCTGCAGATGCTCTTCTAACGAAGATGCTGACTCCGGCCCCTTATAAGGTGCCGGAGAAGGCCAAGAAGGCCAAGGGAGCTCGAAAGAGTTCCCGACGCCAGGCGTCGTCGGACTAACCGTCCGATGACTCTGCGACGCACTCTTCCCCCGAAGACGAGGAAGAGGAAGCCCCCACCGACTGGGGGAGACAAGAAAAGGAAGGCACCCCCAACTGGGGAGGCCGGAGGGTCCAAGAAGGGAAGGACTCTCCTTCTGGACAGCTCCACCGCCGCCGACGAAAGTGAAGACGAGTGGTTGCCCAGGGCCAAGCCCCAGGGGAGATCATAAGTATTCGGATACCAAAGTAACCCATAGGATTCCTTTGTCGCATTGCTTTCCCTAATCGCCGAACATAATTATGCAGGCCGCCACGAGCCAATATCGAGGTATCATCGGACGGCTCCCTGGGTTCATCGGACATGGATAGTGATCCAGTCCTGACTGCCACCTCCCCTCATCTTGCCAACGATGCCGAGGTGTTGTCTCAAGAGGCACCGGATCGAGGGGAGACAGTCCCGGAGGCGCCTCAAGGCGACTTTCCGGACTCCAGGAGCAGAGGGGACGGGGCCCCTGAGAGCTCCGAGTTCGGCCCTCAGCCGAACACCGCGCCGGAACCTCCAGCGGTTCCGGGCTCGGGCAGGCTGTCTCCTTCTAAGAGGGGTGAGACGCCTGTGCCGGTGACCTCTGTCCATCTAGAGGCACCGGACAATATGTTGGAAGCGCTTCGCAGCGCTTCCATCAAGGAGGAGCACCGCACTATCATGAGTGCGGTGATCCAGAAGGTTCAGTCCGCCAAGAGCGGATTGATTGAAGCCTGTACTAGCCTTCTAACAGGCTTCGAGGTAAGTATGTTTAAAATGTAGTAGAAATATTACTGTATAGACAGTAGCCCCTGATGCTTTGTTCGGTGTTCACAAAGAAAAGCCGAAAAGAGGATCAAATAATATCGCAGGAGTCTAATATAAGTATGTCAATATGCATATGCAGGCTTCGCTGCTGCGTCCGCCGCACTAACTGCGGAGGTCGACATACTGAAGGAGGGCCTCGAGGGGTCCCAGAAAGAGCTCGGCCTTGCTAAGAGGCAGCTCGAGGATAACAAGGGTAAGTAATGCCCCGTCTATAGATGAGAAAAAGGACGCGATTGCTAAATGACAGGATCATTGTATGTTTGCCAGGGGCCATGACCGAGGTGGCGACCCTGAAGCAAGCGTTGTCCCAGGCTGAAGAGAAGGCGGCCCAGGAGCGCACCGAGCGGGAGAGGCACGAGGCTCGAGTGGGCGAGGTGCGGCCAGAGCTCCAGGCTCTCGTGACGAAGCACGAGGTGTTGGAGCTTGACTTGAAGACGCGAGAGTCTGAGCTTGCCGCGGCCCGTGAGAGCATGAAGAGTGCCAAGGCCGAGGCCCAGAAGGCCCTTCAGGAGATCGATGTGATGAAGAGGATAGCGGCGGGTAAGGCTTTCTATATGCAAAGCAAGCATGTAAAAGTAAATTATCGATTACTTACCCGGATCCGGAGCTCTTCAGGAGCATTCGCAGATTTGCCCCGCAGTGTGTCCGATGCCGCACAATTTTACCAGGCCGAGAACGGGAGCTCGACGGAGAAGTTGTTCTGGTCTCAGTATGCTGAGGCCGAACATCCGGTGCCGATGAGCAACCAGCTGAAGCAGATGGTCGAGCTACATAAGGCGGCCGATCAGGCCATGAAGGGCTTCATTGTCCGGTTGTGGCCTGGCGACGCCATCCGAACAGCTTCTTCGGCCTGGTGAGGCGGCTTGTAGATGCCTGACCACGGCTGGAGGTCGTCAAGTGATCCGTCTGCATTGAAGGTGCACGCCGGGCTTTCGCCTGTGTAAAAACGCAGTGGGTCAAGCTAGAAGCCGTGAAGCTGATCAAGGAGGGGCCCCCCGAGGGCAAGGAGCACCGCCACCCCGAGATGTACTACGAGGGTGTTCTGCCGGGCGCCCGGCTTATTGCGGATGAGTGTTCACAAAATGTAATATTTGAATGAGAATTGCTCGTTTTGTCCTGTATGTATGAAAACTTGTATCATATTCGCTGTGCAATGCTTGTGTGAATTTAAAATATTACCTTCTGTTTGGTTGTTTATCCAATCTGAGAGATGGCTAGTCCTCGGCTTATGCCCCAATGCCATGAGTGCTGGGGTGTTCGGGATAAACCTGAGCACTCTTGTTCCCATGATTGGGTCCTTCGAGGGAGGTGCTCAGTATGACAAACAAGGCAACCGAACTAATAATGCTTTATCACTCTCACTTTGCCATAGAATTCTATAATTTTAAATTTCGGCGAAGCCCTTGGTATTCGGAAGGCCGAATTCGGGGCGCGATACACGCCTGTAAGCCGGACGGAGCCGGCCCCTCGCCCTAAGTGGCATAAGTCTTTAGGGACTCGAAAAACCTCGCCGAACAGCGACCAGTCTCTCGCCTTATCATGACAGTCAGTTTTAGCTTTCTCTACTGAGGTGCTCAGCCCGACAAAACCGGGGCACAATCGCAGTAGTTCTCCTAGTGCTACCTTAGCCGATAGAGCGGAACGTAAGGTACCAAAACATAGGAGCCGGGCAAACCCAACATTTGACCAAAGACATGATTCGGAGCTGATGCATGTAATGCTATAAGTTCGGGGTGCCGCACTTGTGAAAGTGTTCAGACTTTTCACACCATATTGTGGGTACGTAAGCCCCTGGTGCGTTGGCCGTACCAAAGTGTACGGTTGCAAGGCGTCATTAATGAACACATAATATATATATAACAAAAATGCAATAATAGTCGTAATGTCATGCATTGTATATTGAAAAATTGCATTAAAGCAGAGTGACACAGATAGTGCAATAAGCAAAAGAGTAGGACTATGTCCCTTCCAAGGGCGAGCTGAGGAATGATATGAAATCTGTAATCCACCTGGGAATTCCGTAGTTGTCTGCCTCCTTGGTTATTGTATCATGTGTTCGGCAATAGAGCTGCTGGACAGTGTTTCCAGAGATTAAAGTCCTGAAAGAAAAAGAGAAATAACCAAACGGGAAGCCCCTAGAGCGGTTTAGGCCGCGTTTTGGGGTGTGCCGCAGTTGTGCCCCCCCCCCCTCCCCACTTTTGCCCATGATATTTTTAATGCGTAATTATGTACGCGCGGCACGAATAACGCTGTTGGGATAGGATTGGGGTGGCCTCCGTACTGATACGCGAGCTCAGATCGCGCCAGGCAGTCTGTTTGCCGATTGCCCCGAGCGCGCTTGAAGGTGTCCGGGCTTTGAAACGCCAAACTAGTAGATTGCCTTGAGAGGCTGCTTTGCGCTTCTGCTGCAAGGGCCGCGGTGTGCTCCTCTGTTCGGAGAGAGCGCTCTGTGTTTCCATTGACTGTAATAACTCTGCGAGGTCCTGGCATCTTGAGCTTGAGGTATGCATAATGTGGTACCGCATTGAATCTAGCAAATGCGGTTTGTCCGTGCAGCGCGTGATAACCACTGCGGAATGGGACTATATCGAAGATTAAATCTTTGCTTCGGAAGTTATCTAGGGATCCGAAGACCACTTCCAGTGTAATTGAGCCTGTGCAGTGGGCCTCTACGCCTGGAATGACGCCCTTAAAGGTCGTTTTTGTGGGGTTTATCCTTGAGGGGTCTATACCCATTTTGCGCACTGTGTCCTGATAAAGCAGGTTCAGGATGTTGCTTCCGTCCATAAGGACTCGACTGAGGTGAAATCCGTTGATGATTGGGTCTAGGACCAATGCGGCGAATCCGCCATGACGGATACTAGTGGGGTGGTCCCTGCGATCGAAGGTGATCGGACAGGAGGACCAAGGGTTGAACTTTGGGGCAACTGGCTCCAACACATATACATCCCTAAGCGCATGCTTCCGCTCCCTCTTGGGGATGTGGGTTGCGTATATCATGTTCACCACCCGCACTTGCGGGGGAAACCTCTTCTGTCCTCCAGTGTGCGGCTGCCGGGGTTCTTCCTCGTCATCGCTATGCGGCCCCTCGTCCTTGTTTTCGGCAATTAACTTGTCGGCCTGCTTGAACACCCAACAATCCCTATTGGTGTGATTGGCTGGCTTGTCTAGGGTGCCGTGTATTTGACACGAGCGATCGAGTATACGGTCCAAGCTGGACGGACCTGACATACTTTGTTTGAATGGCTTTTTCCGCTGACCGGGTTTAGAGCCTTTGAATCTGGCATTGACTGCCATATCCTCAGTACTTTCGCCGTTAATGTGGCGCTTATGCTTGTTGCGACGTGACCTGCTATTGCCGTCATTGGTATCTGAGGTACCATGGTTCTTTGATATGTTATTACTGCGAGCCAACCAGCTGTCTTCTCCCGCACAAAAGCGGGTCATGAGCGTCGTGAGGGCTGCCATAGATTTCGGCTTTTCCTGACCAAGGTGCCGGGCTAGCCACTCGTCTTGGATGTTGTGCTTGAAAGCCGCTAAGGCCTCCGCATCCGGACAATCGACGATTTGATTTTTATTTGTAAGGAACCGAGTCCAGAATTGCCTGGCCGACTCTTCTGACTGCTGAATTATGTGGCTCAAGTCATCGGCGTCTGGTGGTCACACATAAGTGCCCTGAAAGTTGTCAAGGAATGCGGCTTCCAGATCTTCCCAACAGCTAATGGAGTCCGCTGGCAAGCTATTAAGCCAATGTCGTGCTGGTCCTTTGAGTTTTAGTGGGAGGTACTTGATGGCATATAAGTCATCACCGCGGGCCATGTGGATGTGGAGGAGGAAGTCCTCAATCCATACCGCGGGATCTATAGTGTCGTCTTATGGTTCAATGTTTACAGGTTTGAAAGCTTCTGGGAATTGATGTTCCATTACTTTGTCTGTGAAGCATAAGGGGTGTGCGGCGCCTCTGTATTGGGCTATATCGTGACGCCGCTCGAATGGGTCATGCCCGCTGTGTTCGGCCCGGCCGGATTTGCTTTTACTGTATCCGGCGTGACGTTTATCGTCCCGTAGAGTGGTGCGCCCTCGTGATCCATAGATCGATCTTGAATGCTTTGCTTTGTCCTCCAATATGTCTCGCAGGTCTGGCGTATCTCCCCATGCCTTTTTATTTGGATGGCGTTGGGGTGGAGGCTGAGCTTTTGGATGGAATGCCTCTCTATCGCGGCCACGAGGTGGCCGATCAGCCGTTTCATACGCTTCTTCCTCCAGTCGGGGTAGTAACCTGCGCCTTGGATAACTCTTGGAGGGACGCTCGAGTTTATATTCCTCGGCCGCGAGGACTTCAGTCCATTTGTCAGCTAGCAGATCTTGATCAGCTTGAAGCTGCTGCTGCTTTTTTTCAGGCTGTTTGTCGTGGCCATAAGCCTGCGCTTGAAGCGCTCTTGTTTGACGGGATCCTCTGGTACGACGAATTCATCGTCGCCGAGGCTTGCCTCGTCCTCGGAGGGGGGCATGTGATTGTCATCCTCCTCCACTCCGCCAGCCGCTCTCTCAGGAGAGCTGGCTCCTTCATCCTCCTGCTCTAAATCTTGCTGGAGGGGATTGTTGTTGTCTTTGGCGCTATCCGGAGTGTTATTATCTCCTGTGCCGGTATCACCACTTTTGCTTTGGCAGGACTTAGAGTGGCGCCACTGACATCGGCCTTTGGGTTCCTTCTTGGAGGGGTCATCCTCCGCTATCCCGTCGCCATTGCCTTCTTTGGGTGTATCCACGACGTATATGTCATATGACGAGGTGGCTTTCCGGTGCCCTATAGGTGCTGGTTCATGTTCGTCTCCTACATCGTCGTCCATACCGTCGATGTCTTCAGAGTCGAAGTCGAGCATGTCGGTTAAATCATCGATAGTGGCTACAAAGTGGGTAGTGGGTGGGCGTCGAATTTCTTCGTCGTTCGTATCCCAATCCTGTTGGCCATAATCCGGCCAGGGCTCTCCTGACAAAGAGAGAGACCTTAGTGAATTCAGAATGTCACCGAAGGGCGAGTGCTGAAAGATATCTGCGGCGGTGAATTCCATAATCGGCGCCCAATTGGATTCGATCAGCATGGGTGTGGATGGTCCGGGGTCCGGAAGAGAGTCCGGCACCTTGGAGTCACGGGCTGCACAGAGGATTATGCTGGTGTTTGGCTCGATCACCGTCGAGACTTCAGCCCCAGAGGCGGTGTCTAGCCACCCGTCCTCGATTGGCGTAGTTGACCCCGAGCTAAGGGTCAGAGCAGATGCGGGCGCGGCCTCTAGGGTACCATCCAGTGGCAGAGCTAGGTCATACCCATAGCGACAGTGCGGCGCGCCCGGCTGTGGCTCGAATCCGTCGAAGATCAAGTCCCCACGGGTGTTGGCCGTGTAATTCAAACTTCCAAATCTAACCTGATGGCCAGGGGCGTAGCTTTCAATCTGCTCCAGATGGCCAAGTGAATTAGCCCGCAGTGCAAAGCCGCCGAATACGAAGATCTGTCCGGGGAGAAAAGTCTCACCCTGGACCGCATCGCTATCGATGATAGTAGGAGGCATCAAGGCTAACAACGACGACACAGAGGAACTCTCAATGAAAGCACCAATGTCGGTGTCAAAACCGGCGGATCTCGGGTAGGGGGTCCCAAACTGTGCGTCTAGGCCGGATGGTAACAGGAGGCAGGGGACACGAAGTTTTACCCAGGTTCGGGCCCTCTTGTTGGAGGTAAAACCCTACGTCCTGCTCGATTAATATTGATGATATGGGTGTTACAAGAGTAGATCTACCCCGAGATCAGAGAGGCCAAACCCTAGAAGCTAGCCTATGGTATGATTGTATGTTGTGATTGTTGTCCTACGGACTAAAACCCTTCGGTTTATATAGACACCGGAGAGGGTTAGGGTTACACAAGGTCGGTTACAAAGGAGGAGATATCCATATATGTATCGCCTAGCTTGCCTTCCACGCTAAGTAGAGTCCCATCCGGACACGAGACGAAGTCTTCAATCTTGTATCTTCATAGTCTAATAGTCCAGCCAATGGAGATAGTCCGGCCAATGGAGATAGTCAGGCTATCCGGAGACGCCCTAATCCAGGACTCCCATAGTTAGGGTTACACAAGGTCGGTTACAAAGGAGGAGATATCCATATACGTATTGCCTAGCTTGCCTTCCACGCCAAGTAGAGTCCCATCCGGACACGAGACGAAGTCTTCAATCTTGTATCTTCATAGTCTAACAGTCCGGCCAATGGAGATAGTCTGGCTGTCCGGAGACCCCCTAATCCAGGACTCCCTCAGGTCCAGCTTTGGGCTTCTTCACGGGAGTGGCAACTTGCTTGCCATTCTTCTTGAAGTTCCCTTTCTTTCCCTCGCCCTTTTTCTTGAAACTAGTGGTCTTATTAACCATCAACACTTGATGCTCTTTCTTGATTTCTACCTTCGTCGATTTCATCATCGCGAAGAGCTCGGGAATCGTTTTCATGATCCCTTCCATATTATAGTTCATCACAAGTTCTAGTAGCTTGGTGATGGTGACTAGAGTACTCTGTCAATCACTATCTTATATGGAAGATTAACTCCCACTTGATTCAAGTGATTGTAGTACCAAGACATTC
The DNA here is from genome assembly GCF_002162155.2 of Triticum dicoccoides. Lineage (NCBI taxonomy): Eukaryota > Viridiplantae > Streptophyta > Magnoliopsida > Poales > Poaceae > Triticum > Triticum dicoccoides. The sequence continues at coordinate 696,966,858 of NC_041382.1, read as the reverse complement.
TGAGCACATGCTCACTGGCTGAGCTATTCTCCTCCATCTTGGAGGCAAAGTACTTGTCAGAGGTCTCATACCTCTCGACACGGGCATGAGTCCGAAATACCAATTTCAGCTCTTAGAACATCTCATACGCTCCGTGGCGTTCAAAACATTTTTGAAGTCCCAATTCTAAGCCGTAAAGCATGGCACACTAAACTATTAAGTAGTCATCATATCGAGCTTGCCAAATGTTCATAACGTCTGCATCTGCTCCTGCAATAGGCCTGTCACCTAGCGGTGCATCAAGGACATAATTATTTTGTGCAGCCATGAGGATAATCCTCATATCACGGACCTAGTCCACATTATTTCTACTATCATCTTTCAACTTAGTTTTCTCTAGGAACATATCAAAAAAATATGAGCTATATCACGAGCTATTGATCTACAACATAGATATGCAAAACTATCAAGACTAAGTTTATCATAAATTAAGTTCAATTAATGAAATTACTAATGAACTCCCACTTAAATAAACGTCCCTCAAGTTTATCTAAGTGATACGTGATCCAAATCAACTAACCCATGTCCGATCATCATGTGAGATGGGGTAGTCATCAATGGTGAACATCTCTATGTTGATCATATCTACTATATGACTCATGTTCGACCTTTCAGTCGCCAGTGTTCCAAGGCCATGTCTGTACATGCTAGGCTCGTCAAGTTTAACCCAAGTATTACGCATGTGCAAAACTGTCTTACACCCGTTGTATGTGAACGCAGAGTCTATCACACTCGATCATCACGTGGTATCTCGAAACGATGAACTTTCGCAATATTGCATACTCGAGGAGAACACTTATATCTAGAAATTTAGTGAAGGGATCATCTTATAATGCTATCATCGTACTAAGCAAAACAAGATGCATAAAAGATAAACATCACATGCAATCAAAATATGTGACATGATATGACCATCATCGTCTTGTGCTTTTGATGTCCATCTCCAAAGCATCGTCATGATCTCCATCATCACCGGCTCGATACCTTGATCTCCATGCTAGTGGCGTGGTCGTCTCGTCAATTATTGTTTCTACAAATATTGCTACCGCATAGTGATGAAGTAAAGCAATTACATGGCGTTTGCATTTCATACGATAAAGAGACAACCGTAAGGCTCCTGTCGGTTGCCTGATATATTACAAAACATGATCATCTCATACAATAATGTATATCACATCATGTCTTGACCATATCACATCACAACATGCCCTGCAAAAACAAGTTAGACGTCCTCTACTTTGTTGTTGCAGGTTTTACGTGGCTGCTACGGGCTTCTACCAAGAACCATTCTTACCAACGCATAAAACCACAACGGTGATTCATCAAGTTTGCTGTTTTAACCTTCTTCAAGGACCGGCCACAGTCAAATTTGATTAAACTAAAGTAGGAGAAACAAACACCCGCCAACCACCTTTATGCAAAACTAGTTGCATGTCAGTTGGTGGAACCGGTCTCATGTGCGTGGACATGTAAGATTGGTTCGTGCCACTTCATCCCACAATACCAAAATAAGACGTTGGCGGTAAGCAATATGACTATCACCGCCCACAACTCATTGTTTTCTATTCGTGCATATCATCTATGCATAGACCTGGCTCTTGATGCCACTGTTGGGAAGCGTTGCATGGAAAACAAAAAAATCTACACGCACGCAAGATCTATCCCTGGAGATGCATAGCAATGAGAGGGGAGAGTGTGTCTACGTACTCTTAAGTGGAAGCATTTAACAACATGGTTGATGTAGTTGTACTCTTCGCGATCTGATCATGATCCAACCGATCTAGTGCCGAACGGACGGCACCTCCGAGTTTAGCACATGTGCGGCTCGATGATGTCTCCTCCTTCTTGATCCAGCAAGCGAGAGAGGATAAGTAGATGGGAACACAACCAACATGACGGCGTGGTGGTGATGGTGGTGGTTGAGTACCGATAGCGCTTCGCTAAGCGTTGCCGGGACGAGGCGGTGGAACTACGGAGTAACGGGAGAGAGAGGGGCGCTGTCGGTGTCAAAACCGGCGGATCTCGGGTAGGGGCTTCCGAACTGTGCGTCTAAGGCAGATGGTAACAGGAGGCAGGGGACACGATGCTTTACCCAGGTTCGGGCCCTCTTGATGGAGGTAAAACCCTACGTCCTACTTGATTTATTCTTGATGATATGAGTATTACAAGAGTTGATCTACCACGAGTTCGGAGAGGCTAAACCCTAGAAGCTAGCCTACGGTATGATTGTATGTTGTCCTACGGACTAACACCCTCTGGTTTATATAGACACTGGAGGGGGCTAGGGTTACACAAGGTCGGTTACAAAGGAGGAGATATACATATCCGTATTGCGTAGCTTGCCTTCCACGCCAAGTAGAGTCCTATCCGGACACGAGACGAAGTCTTCAATCTTGTATCTTCATAGTCCAACAGTCCGGCCAAAGGATATAGTTCGGCTGTCCGGAGACCCCCAATCTAGGACTCCCTCAGTAGCCCCTGAACCAGGCTTCAATGAAGATGAGTCCGGCGCGCAGTGTTGTCTTCGGCATTGCAAGGCGGGTTCCTCCTCCGAATACACCACGGAAGAATTTGAATACAACGATAGTGTCCGACCCTGCAAAATAAGTTCCACATACCACCATAGAGAGAATAATATTTCCACAAATCTAATCTGCTGACATGTTTCGGCAACATGACATCATGTCATGGCCCGGTGATTATTTGAACCGTTTCTTTTAACTAGCCCTGCACATAACGTGAGGCAGTTTCTTGACACGTCTTGTCAAAGCAGAGATCGTGTCCCCCTTATTACGGGATTCTCATCAATACGGGCGTGGGTAACCCAACCGCGCCATCAATTACGGCGCTTGGGGGATAAGCGAGTTTTACCAGGCTAGTGGGGGTGCATAGTTTCGGCCGCCCTTATAAGGGGATAAGGTTTAACCTTTCTCTACCCATGCCTTCTTCCTCCGTGCTCATCCATTCTTACGCACTCGAGCTCCAACGCCCAAGTCCACATCCTTCCCCTCAACCTTCTCCAAACATGTCCGGAGCGGGAGGCAAATGGATGGCTTCCTCCATCATGGAGGGGCACATCAAAAAGTTGTGCGGGGCCGGATACTTAGCCGCGAATATCACGCACCGGCTACCCGCTGCGGGGAAGATCCTCCCTACCCCGGAACCTCACGAGAGGGTAGTTTTCCTCCACCACTTCCTCCGTGGACTGGGGTTTCCCCTCCATCCATTCGTCCGTGGTCTCATGTTCTACTACGCGCTGGACTTTCATGATCTGGCCCCGAACTTCATCCTCAACATTTCGGCGTTCATCGTCGTGTGTGAGGCTTTCCTCTGCATCCGGCCCCACTTCGGCCTGTGGCTGAAGACCTTCAATATCAAGCCGAAGGTGGTGAGAGGCCAACAAGCGGAATGCGGCGGAGCCATGGTGGGCAAGATGCCCAATGTTATATGTCTTGAAGGCTCCTTCGTGGAGACCATAAAGGGGTGGCAATCGGTGTGGTTCTACATCACCGAGCCGCGCGACACCAACTGGGTGGCGGCCCCCGAGTTTCGATCTAGAATCCCCACGCGGCTCACCTCCTGGAAAGAGAAGGGCCTATCCTGGGGTTCATCGGTGGAGTTGGACGGACTCCAGAAATGTATCCGGAATATGGCAAGCAAGAAGCTCAAGCTTGTCAACATAGTCCAGGCCATGCTCATCCGCCAGATCCTCCCGTGTCAACAACGGGATTTCAACTTGTGGGAGTTCGACCCGGCCCAGCACCAGACTCTGAGCGATCTCTTCAACACGATGCACAAGGACGTCTGGAGGGTGCTGTTCAAGGGTGCCAATGTCCCTCCCTCTCTCACCGAGGACCGCGGGCTAAGCGCGAAGCGCCTAGCGCATTCGGTGAGTTCTATACATCTGGTAGGATATTTATTTCCCCTAGCTTAATCATGTGCGGGGTCTGAGCTCCATGCCTTTGACAGGACTGGGTGGAAACGTCGGGGCAGATTAACTGTCCAACCCCTCTGCCCAAAGACACCGCGGATGCTCTCCTGACGGAGATGCTGACTCCGGCTCCTTACAAGGTGCCGGAGAATACCAAGAAGGCCAAGGGAACCCGAAAGAGTTCCCGGCGCCAGGTGGTATCGGACTCATCGTCTGATAACTCCACGACGCACTCCTCCCTTGAAGACGAGGAGGAAGATGAAGATGCTCCCCCTTCAGTTGGGGGAGACAAGAAAAGGAAGGCTGCCCCGACCGGGGGGGCGAAGGGTCCAAGAAGGGGAGGACCCTCCTTCCGGACTACTCCACCACCGTCGCCGAAGGCGATGACGAGTGGCTTCTCACGGCCAAGCCCCTGGCGAAGTCGTAAGTATTCAGATACCAGAGTAACTCATAGCATACCTTTGTCGCACTGCTTCCCCTAACGCCGAATATGATTGGCAGACCGCCCCAAGCCTGTATCGACGTATCTTCGTCGGGCGGCTCCTTGGACTCGTCGGATATGGATAGTGATCCACCTTCGACCGCCACCTCCCCTTGCCCTACGGACAATGTTGAGGTATTGTCCCAAGAGGCAACGGGTCGAGGGGAGACAATCCCGAAGGCGCCTCAAGGCGACCTTCCGGACTCCAGGAGCAGAGGGAGGGAGGCTCCCGAGGGCTCCGAGTTCGGCCTTCAGCCAAACATCGCACCGGAACCTCCAGTAGTTCTGGACTCAGGCAGGCGGCCTCCTTCGAAAAGGGGCAAGACGCCTGTGCCCCTGACCTCTGTCCATCCAGAGGCACCGGACAATCTGTTGGGAGCGCTTCGCAGTGCTTCCATCGATGAAGAGCACCACACTATTATGAGTGCGGTGATCCAGAAGGTTTAGTCTGCTAAGAGCGGACTGACTGAAGCCTATGCCAGCCTTCTAACAGGCTTTGAGGTAAGTATTTGAAATATAGGAAAAATATTACCGCATAGACAGTAGCCCCTGATGCTCTGTTTGGTGTTCAAAAAGAAAAGCCGAATAGAGGATCAACTAATATCTGCAGGAGTCTAATATAAGTATGTCTATATGCGTATGCAGGCTTCGCTGCTGACCTCTGCCGCACTGACTGCGGAGGTCGCCGTACTGAAGTAGGACCTTGAAGGGTCCAAGGAAGAGCTCGGCCTTGCCAAGAGGCAGCTCGAGGAGAACAAAGGTAAGTAGTACCTAGTCTATGGATATATATAAAAAGAATGCGATTGCAAAATGACAGGATCATCCTAAATTTGCCAGGGGCCATAACCGAGGTGGCGACCCTGAAGCAAGCGCTATCCGAGGCCGAAAACAAAGCGGCCAAGGAGCGCACCGAGCGGGAAAGGCAGGAGGCACGGGTGGGCGAGGTGCAGCAAGAGCTCCACGCTCTCGTGGTGAAGCACGTGGCGTTGGAGCTTGACTTGAAGACGTGAGAGTCCGAGCTTGCCGCGGCCCTCGAGAGCGCCAAGAATGCCAAGGCTGAGGCCCAAAAGGCCCTCTAGGAGATTGATGTGATGAAGAAGATAGTGGCGGGTAAGGCATTCAATATGCAAAGCAAGACGTGAAAGTAAATTACTTGTTACTTACCCGAGTCCGGAGCTCTCCAGGAGCATTCGTAGATTTGCCCCGCAGCATGTCGGATGCCGCACAGTTTTACCAGGCCGAGGAGGGAAGCTTAATGGAGAAGCTGTTCTGGTCTCAGTATACTGGGACCGAACACCCGATGCCTCTGAGCGACCAGCTGAAGCAACTGGTCGAGCTACACAAGGAGGCCGAACAGGCCATGAAGGGCTTTGTAGTCCAGATGTGGCCTGGCAACACCCTTCCCGATATCTACTACAGCCTGGTGAGGCGGCTTGTGGATGCCTGCCCACGGCTAGAAGTCATCAAGTGGTCCGTCTGCATTGAAGGTGCACGCCGGGCTTTCGCCCGTGCGAAGGTGCACTGGGCTAAGATGGACACCGTGAAGCTAGTGAAGGAGGGGCCACCACGGGGCAAGGAGCATCGCCACCCCGAGATGTACTATGAGGGTGTCCTGAAGGGTGCCCGTCTTGTAGCGGACGAGTGTGCAAAAGACGTATATTTGAATGAACTTGCTTGTGTAATCCTGTATTATGAAAACTTGTTCATATGCGCTATGCAATGCTTGTCTGAATTTAAAATATTACCTTTTGTTTGGCTGTTTATCAAATTTGAGAGATGGCTAGTCGTCGGCTTCTGCCCCCACGCCAGGAGTGCTGGGGTGTTCGGGATAAACCTGAGCACTCTTGTTCCCATTTTTGGGTCCTTCGAGGGAGGTGCTCAGCACAACGAACAAGGCAATCAGACTATAATGCGTTATCACTGTCACTTAGCCATAGAATTCTGTAATTTTAAATTTCGGCGAAGCCCCTAGTATTCGGAAGGCCGAATTCAGGGCGCAATACACGCCTTAAGCCGGACAGGGCCGACTCCTCGCTCTAAGCGGGATAAGTCTTTAGGGACTTGAAACCTCTCGAACAGCGACCAGTCTCTCGCCTTATCATGACAGTCAGTTTTAGCTTTCTCTACTAAGGTGCTTAGCCCAGCAGAACCGGGGCACAATCGCAGTAGTTCTCCCAGTGCTACCTTAGCCGATATAGCAAAACCTAAGGTACCAAAACATGGGAGCCGGGCAAACCCAACTATTGACCCAACACATGATTCGGAGCTGATGCATATAGTGCTATAAGTTTGGGGTGCCGCACTGTCGAAAGTGTACGGACTTCTCACGCCATATTATGGGGTATTGTCGGTGTCAAAACCGGCGGATCTCGGGTAGGGGGTCTAAACTGTGCGTCTAAGGCGGATGGTAACAGGAGGCAGGGGACACGATGTTTTACCCAGGTTCGGGCCCTCTTGATGGAGGTAAAGCCCTACGTCCTGCTTGATTTATTCTTGATGATATGAGTATTATAAGAGTTGATCTACCACGAGATCGGAGAGGCTAAACCCTAGAAGCTAGCCTATGGTATGATTGTATGTTGTATATGATCTATCGACTAGCCTGGCCTCGGTTTATATAATGCACCAGAGGCCTAGGATAATAAGAGTCCTAGCCGAGTATGCCGGTGGGGAGGAGTCCTTGTCTTGATCACCAAGTCTTGTGGAATCTTCTATGTATGCGGCAACTGTCCGAACTGGCCCATGAGTATACGGCCATGGGGGTCCTCGGCCCAATCTAACAGATCGGGAGATGACGTGTTGAGTACCCCCTAGTCCAGGACACCGTCAGGTATGCTTAAGCCCCTAGCGTATTGGCCGTACCAGAGTGTACGGGTGCTAGATGTCATGAATGAACATATATATATAGAAAGGAAGAATGCAATAATAGTCTTAATGCTATGCATTGTTTATTCAAAAAGGTGCGTTAGAGCAGAATGATACAAGTAGTGCGATAAGCAAAAAGTAGGACTATTTGACATGTCCCTTCCAAGGGCGAGCTGAGGAATAGTATTAAAGCAAGTATTTCACTCATTATCGTAATCCACCTGGGAGTTCCATGGTGTGACGTAGCTCCCTTCCTCCTTGGTTGCTGCATCATGTGTTCAGCAATCATGCTGCCGGACAGGGTTTCCAGAGATTAAAGTCTTGAAAGAGAAAAATAACAAAGCGGGAAGCCCCTAGTGCGGTTTAAGCCGCGTCTTGGGGCGTGCCGTAGTTGTGCCCCCCTCCCCACCTGTGCCCATGGTATTTTTAATGCGTAATTATGTACGCATCGCACGGATTTCGCCGTTTGGCTGGGACCAGGGTGGGGGCGTATTGCTATGCAATCTCGGAACGTGCCAGGTGGTCCAGTTGCCGATTACTCCGGGCGCGCTTGAAGGTGTCCGAGTCCTTAATCGCCGAACTAGTGGGTTTCCTTGAGAGGCTGCTTTGCGCTTCTCCTGCGAGGGCCGCAGTGTGCTCCTCCGTGCGGAGAGAGCGCTCTGTGTTTCCATTGACTGTTATGACCCCCCGAGGTCCTGGCATCTTGAGCTTGAGATATGCATAATGTGGTACCGCATAGAATCTCGCAAATGCGGTTTGCCCGAGCAGTGCATGGTATCCACTGCGGAATGGGACTATGTCGAAGATTAACTCTTCGCTTCGGAAGTTATCCGGGGATCCGAAGACCACTTCCAGTGTGACTGAGTCTGTGCAATGGGCCTCTACACCTGGTATGACACCTTTAAAGGTCGTTTTTGTGGGTTTGATCCTTGAGGGGTCTATACCCATTTTGCGCACTGTGTCCTGATAAAGCATGTTCAGGCTGCTGCAGCCATCCATTAGGACTCGAGTGAGGTGAAATCCGTCAATGATTGGGTCTAGGACTAGTGCGGCGAATCCACCATGACGGATACTAGTGGGGTGGTCTCTGCGATCGAAGGTGATCGGACAGGAGGACCATGGGTTGAACTTTGGGGCGACTGGCTCCAACGCATATACGTCCCTGAGCGCACGCTTCTGCTCCCTCTTGGGGATGTGAGTTGCGTATATCATGTTCACCATCCGCACTTGTGGGGAAACCTCTTCTATCCTCCGGTGTTCGGCTGCCGGGTCTCCTCCTCGTCATCGCTATGTGACCCCTTATCTTTGTTTTCGACATTTATCTTGTTGGCCTGCTTGAACACGCAACAATCCCTGTTGGTGTGGTTGGCTGGCATGTCGGGGGTGCCGTGTATTTGGCACGAGCGATCGAGTATATGGTCCAAACTGGACGGGCTCGGAGTTCTTATTTTGAATGGCTTTTTCCGTTAACCGGGTTTAGAGCCTTTGAATCCAGCATTGACTGCCGTATCCTCAGTATTGTCGCTGTTAATGCGGCGGTTATGTTTGTTGCGACGTGACCTGCCATTGCCATCCTTGGTATCCAAAGTACCATGGTTCTTTGATATGTTATTGCTGCGAGCCAGCCAGCTGTCTTCTCCCACACAAAAGCAGGTCATGAGTGTCGTGAGGGCTGCCATAGATTTTGGCTTTTCCTGACCAAGGTGCCGGGCGAGCCACTCGTCGCGGATGTTGTGCTTAAAAGCTGCTAGGGCCTCTGCATCCGGACAGTCGGCGATTTGATTTTTCTTTGTTAGGAACCGTGTCCAAAATTGCCTGGCCGATTCCTCTGGCTGCTGAATTATGTGGCTCAAGTCATCGGCATCAGGTGGTCGCACATAAGTGCCCTGAAAGTTGTCGAGGAATGCGGCTTCTAGATCTTCCCAACAGCCAATGGACTCAGCTGGCAAGCTGTTGAGCCAATGCCGAGCTGGTCCTTTGAGTTTGAGTGGGAGGTATTTGATGGCGTGTAGATCATCACCGCGGGCCATGTGGATGTGCAGGAGGAAATCCTCGATCCATACCGCAGGATCTGTTGTGTCGTCGTATGATTCTATATTTACGGGTTTGAAACTCTCTGGGATTTGATGATCCATTACTTCGTCTGTGAAGCATAAGGGGTGTGCGGCGCCTCTGTACTGGGCTATATCGCGACGCAGCTCAAATGAGTCTTGCCCGCTGTGTTCGGCCCGGCCGGACTTACTTTTACTGTATCCGGCGTGACGATTATCGTCTCGCATAGTGGCGCGCCCTCGTGATCCGTAGATCGATCTTGCATGTTTTGCTTTGTCCTCCAGTACGTCTCGCAGGTCTGGCATATTCCCCCATGCCTTTTTATTTGAATGGTGCCGGGGTGCGGGCTGAGCTTTTGGCTGGAATGCCTCTCTGTCGCGACCACGAGGTGGCTGGTCAGCCGCATCATGTGCTGGAGATGTGGGTTTTAATGCTTCCTCCTCCAGTCGGGGTAGCAACCTACGCTTTGGGTAACTCTTGGAGGGGCGTTCGAGTTTGTATTCCTCGGCCGCAAGGACTTCGGTCCATCTGTCAACTAGCAAATCTTGATCAGCTTGAAGCTGTTGTTGCTTTTCTTAAGGCTATTTGCCGTGGCTATAAGCCGGCGCTTGAAGCGCTCTTGTTCGACGGGATCCTCAGGCACGACGAATTCGTTATCGTCGAGGCTTGCCTCGTCTTCAGAGGGAGGCATGTAATTATCATCCTCCGCCTCTCCATCTGCCGCTCTCTCTGGAGGGCTGGCTTCTCCATCTTCCTGCCCTAAATCTTCCTGGAGGGGATTGTTGCCGTCTTCGGCACTGTCCGGAGTGCTATTATCTCCTGTGCCGGTATCACCACTTTTGCCTTGGCGGGACTTAGAGCGGCGCCGCTGGCGCTGGCGCTTGGGTTGCTTCTTGGAGGGGTCATCCTCCGTTGTCTCGTCGCCATTTCCTTCTTTGGGTGTGTCCACCATGTATATATCGTATAATGAGGTGATTGTCCAGTGCCCTTTGGGCAGTGGTTCCTCTTCGTCTCCCGCATCATCGTCCATATTGTCAATGTCTTCGGAGTCGAAATCGAGCATGTCAGTTAAGTCGTCGACAGTGGCTACTAAGTGGGTGGTGGGTGGGCGGCGAATTTCTTCGTCATCCGCATCCCAATCCTGCCGAACATAGTTCGACTAGGATCCTCCTGACAAGGAGAGAGACCTTAATGAGTTCAGTATGTCGCCGAAGGGCGAGTGCTGAAAAATATCTGCGGAGGTAAACTCCATGGTCGGCGCCCAATCGGATTCGATAGGAACGGGCGCAGGCGGTTCGGAGTCCGTGGTCGGGGACGGATCCGGCAGTTTGGCAACACGGCTCTCGTGAAGGGTAAGGTCGATATTCGGCTCGATTGCCGCTGAGGATACGGCCTCCGTGACGGGGTCTATCCACCCATCCATGGATGGCGCAACTGGCTCCGAATTGAGGCTCGGAGCGACTGCCGGTGCGATCTCCTGAATACGGTCCGATGGTAGAGCTAAATCGTACTCATCGTGACCGCGTGGCGCACAAGGCAGGGGCTCGAATCCGTCGAGCATCAAGTCTCCGTGGATATCGGCCGTGTAATTTAAGCTTCCAAACCTGACCTGGTGGCCAGGGGCATAACTTTTGATCTGCTCCAGATGGCCAAGCGAGTTGGCCCGTAGTGCGAAGCCGCCGAACACAAAGATTTGTCCGGGGAGAAAAGTCTCACCCTAGACTGCATCGCTACCAGTGATCGTAGGAGCCATCAAGCCTAACGGCGATGACACAGAGGAACTCTCAATGAAAGCACCAATGTCAGTGTCAAAACCGGCGGATCTCGGGTAGGGGGGTCCCGAACTGTGCGTCTAAGGCGGATGGTAACAGGAGGCAGGGGACACGATGTTTTACCCAGGTTCGGGCCCTCTTGATGGAGGTAAAACCCTACGTCCTGCTTGATTTATTCTTGATGATACGAGTATTACAAGAGTTGATATACCACGAGATCGGAGAGGCTAAACCCTAGAAGCTAGCCTACGGTATGATTGTATGTTGTCCTACGGACTAAAACCCTCCGGTTTATATAGACAGCGGAGGGGGCTAGGGTTACACAAGGTCGGTTACAAAGGAGGAGATATACATATCCATATTGCCGAGCTTGCCTTCCACGCCAAGTAGACTCCTATCCGGACACGAGACGAAGTCATCAATCTTGTATCTTCATAGTCCAACAGTCCGGCCAAAGGATATAGTCCGGCTGTCCGGAGACCCCCAATCCAGGACTCCCTCAGGCGCCAAGGTCTTGGTGTGTCCTCTTGAGGCGCCCCCTCCCCCTATATATAGGTGGAGGGGCATGGTAAACAGCCCCTCCAAGCCCTAGGGCGCACCTAAGGGGGGAGGACTTGGACTCCAAGTCCAATCCTATTCCTACTAGGACTCCTTCCTTTTGTTCCTTCCCTGGCCACCTGGGCTTTTGAGGACTTGGTGAACCTAGCCCAATAAGGCTAGGGCACCTCCCCGCAGCCCATGCCAGCCCTTGGGTCATGGTGGACCCACTTGTGGACTTCCGGATCCCTCCGGAACCTTCTAGAAGCTTCCCGGTACAATATCGAAAAAACTACACTTTTTCCCCGAACCTAAAATATGACTTCCCATATATAAATCTTTACCTCTCGACCATTCTGAGACTCCTCGTGATGTTCGAGATCTCATCTAGGACTCCGAACAACATTTATTTACCACTCATCAAATATCCCAATACTACTCTAGCGTCAACGAACATTAAGTGTGCGATCCTGCGGGTTCAGGAATTATGTAGTCATGACCGAGACACCTCTCTGGTTAATAACCAATTACGGGACCTGGATGCCCATTTGAGTCCTACATATTCCACGAAGATCTTTTATCGGTTGAACCTTTATGACAACATACATAATTCCCTTTGTCTGTCGGTATGTTACTTGCCCGAGATTCGATCGTTGGTATCTCTATACCTAGTTCAATCTCGTTACCGGCAAGTCTCTTTAGTCGTTCCATAATACATCACCTTGTGCCTAACTTCTTAGTCATTTGCTTGCAAGCTTATGGTTTGTATTACCGAGAGGGCCCAAAGATACCTCTCCAATACTCAGAGTGACAAATCCTAATATCGATATATGCCAACTCAACAAACACCTTCGGAGATACCTATAGAACATCTTTATGATCACCCAGTTATGTTGTGACATTTTATAGCACACAAGATATTCCTCTGGTATTCGGAAGTTGCATAATCTCATAGTCGAAGGAATATGTATTTGACATGAAGAAAGCAATAGCAATGAACTGAACTATCATTATGCTAAGCTAACGGATGGATCTTGTCCATCACATCATTCTCCTAATGATGTGTTCCCATTATCAAATGACAACACATGTCTATGGTTAGGAAACCTTTAACCATCTTTGATCAATGAGCTAGTCTTGTAGAGGCTCACTTGGGACACGGTGTTTGTTTATCTCTACTAATCTACTAATTAAAAAGAAAGTAAGGTTCCCATTTCACTTTTTTCCCACCTCCCTTTGTCCAACCTTCCCCATATACTAATCAATCATCTTAATTTACTTACCTTCTGAATCAGTTCCGCATTAATTTACTTACCAAATTTGTGATCAAAATATAAGGCAAATCATCGGCACAATTTGATACATATTTATTTACAAAATAGCATACTATAGGCATGTAAATCATTTTTTATTAAAATATAAGATAAATCACAGAAGGACCGTGCTAACGACCAGTCGACTGGTCGTTAGCGACAGATCCGCACGACCGTAACCAGCTTCCTCTTGCGACCCGCACGCTCGATTCTACCGATTTTTCTTCTTCTCTTGAAAACCGTATACGCCAATAGTAAATCACTAGTGGTTTTTCTAGTTTTTTGGATACACAATATGAAAAGAAAATAAAAGTGCTAAAAGGGGGGCTTGAACCCAGGTCTATTCATTAGAGTTTGAGCCCAATAACCAACTAAGCCACCCTTAGTTGCTGTCTATCAAATATAAACAAGGTTATTTTAACCTTTCTTTTTTCTGTCATATCAGTGATAATAATTGTTTTTGCTTGGTAACTTTGGCATGACCAGCGTGATAACTATGACTTGAGCAACATGATAACTATACTATGATAAGCCTGATAACTATAATATGAGAAGGTTAATGACTATACGATGAGAAGCACAATAACTTTAGCATGGGGTAGTGGTAACTTCACACTGGGGTATGTTTCAACAACAAAAAATTACCGGGACATGTTTTAGTAACATTTTTCACATGGGTAAAGAGTTATCAAAATGTGTTGTATGTATGTTACCGGTTGTCTGGTGCGTAAATTACCATGCTATTTGCACTAGGTTATCAGGACATATTTCTAGAACTTTTCGCCCAAGGTGAAAAGTTATCAATGCGTTTATATGTAAGTTATCAGGTTAATTATATGTAAGTTATCATCTTATTTACACATAAAGCTACCGGGGGTATATTTTAACAATTTGTTCACCTCAGATGGTAAAAAAGTGGTATTTTATTTGAACTTGTGAGGAGCCAAGTAGTGGGTGAGTTGGCTAGTGTGTTAAGATCTCAATATTGAAGTCTTGAGTTCAATTATCATCTTTATCATGATTTTTTAGGCTATAAAACTACAATATGGAAACTACTAGCATCAAGATTTGTTTCCAACATCTTTTTCTCCCAAAATTATCAGGCCTGCGATGTGTGAGTTATCAAGCTATTCGCACAAAAAATAATCAAGGGGTATTTCATCAACGTGCCTCCCTCCACCTAGTCGCCAAATTTACAAAGACCTATCCACATAAGTTATCAGGTCAGCGATGTGTGAGTTACCGTGATAGAAAGAAGAATTTTTATAAATCACTTGGGTGAGCGAGGCCTTCAAGCGGCCTCAACACGCCGGGGTTGTAAATGACATACATATATTCACATAAAAGTTATCGGGGTATATTTCATCACCTCTATTGGCCAAAAGTTATCAAGACAGAATGCATCCCTGGCCACTTTGTGGCTCAGGTGGTGTGAAGACTAGAAGTGGAGACTAGAAGTGAAGACCGGGTTGCATAAGTTATCAGGTCTCCGATGTATAAGTTATCATGCTATTCACACGAAAAGTTCCCGGGGGATGTCTCATCAACACCCACCCCTACGCCAAAGTTATCAAGACTAAGTTATATAAGTTATCAGATCTGTGATATGCGAGTTATTAGGTCTATGATGTGTGAGTTACCATGTTGTTCACGCAAAAATTTATCAAGTGGATGTTTCATCAACTCCACCCTCACCCCACCCCCGCGCGAAAATTAATAGGGTGTTATCAACTTGAGACTCGTGAAACTAGATATCATGATGATTATACATGAGTTATTGGAGAAATCCAAAGAAAAAGAACAAGAAATTTTTTTCATTTCTTTTCTCATATAGTAGTAAAATGGTACAAATACCTCGTTATCTTTTGATACAGAACAACTAGAACTAGTTGTTGTGATGGTGAGGATGATGTGTATAAACACAACAGGTGCTAGGTTCAAATCCTACACGTAGCAATTAAATTTGTTTTAAGCGTTGAAGGAAAAAAAATAGCGTTGAAGGAACAAAAAAGGCGGGCAAGAGCGACAGGATCGGAAAGAAAGATCGAAGGGAAAAAAGCGAGCGGGCGCGGGAGTGATCGTAAAGAAAGATCGAAGGAAAAAGATTAACGGGAGCGATCGTACGTATCTGTCGCTAACTGCCAGTCGGCAGGAGAATAGCTTTCTCGATCACAGAAATAATTTGATGATCATTTATTTACGCAATTGCATATTATGAGCAGGTAAATCACAAGCTAACGCATTAGAATATTTATATCCCGTTGCAACGCACGGGCATTGTTCTAATGTATTCATACATGTATTAAGGTTTCCGATTATTACAATTCTAGCATGAATAATAAACCTTTATCATGAATAAGGAAATATAAAATAACAACTTTATTATTGCCTCTAGGGCATATTTTCTTCAAATATTCACCTCCGCGATCAAATCGTAGAAACTTTGTTTTCTTGTTACGATGATTCTCCACTTCACTCTGAAATTTTTCAAATGTCTCAGACTTGTGTTTCATTAAGTAGATATACCCATATCTGCTCAAATCATCTGTGAAGGTTAGAAAATAATGATACCCGCCGCATTCCTCAAAACTCATTGGACCACATACATCGGTATGTATTATTTCCAATAAGTCATTATCTCGCTCCATTGTTCTGGAGAACAGAGTTTTACTCATCTTGCCCATGAGGCATGGTTCGCAAGTATCAAATGATTCATAATCAAGTGATTCCAAAAGCACATTTGCATAGAGTTTCTTCATGTGCTTTACACCAATATGACCTAAACGGCAGTGCCACAAATATGTTACACTATCATTGTCAACTTTGCATCTTTGGCATCAATATTATGAATATGTGTATCACTATGATCGAGATTAAATAAACCATTGACATTGGGTGTATGACCATAGAAGGTCTTATTCATGTACACAGAACAACAATTTTTCTCTAACTTAAATGAATAAACATATTGCAATAAACAAGATCTAATCATATTCATGCTCAACGCAAACACCAAATAACATTTATTTAGGTTCAACACTAATCCCGAAGGTATAGTGAGTGTGGGGTATTGATCATATCAACCTTGGAATCAATTCCAACACTTATCGTCACCTCACCCTTAACTAGTCTCGGTTTATTCTGCAACTCCTGTTTCAAGTTACTAATCTTAGCAACTTAACCGGTATCAAATACCCAGGGGCTACTACAAACTGTAGTAAAGTACACATCAATAACATGTACTAGACCATAGTGGCGCGCGTTGCCGCGCCCGTCGGTTTTTTCTATAAAATGATAGGAATTTCTATAAATATATTAAGACATGAACCATAAAAGTAAATTTGCATTAAGACCAATAAATATCTCCAGTAATTATTTTTTGTGGGCGATTAAATATCTCAGTAATTAAACATATAGAATTAGTTGATACTGAGCGAAATAGTGCAAAGTCAGTTTGAGCCTTGTGGGTATTTAGTTAGGACTGTCCAGGGATAAATGTTCGATTTTTGTTATGCATCCTACCCGCCACCTTGTTAGCCGTTAACTCCAGGTGCATACAGCCTCGCAACATGCTCCAACTTACCATTTGTAAAAAAGCACACCATTATAGTATTTCCCTACTAATTTTTCTTGTATTTAAGCATTTACAGAGCTATAATATATTTTCTTAATAGCACAGATTAACACCTCTTGAAGAATCAACAATCCAAACAATATACCAGTTTAGGGGGTATTCCTAAATTATGAACGCAAAATTTTAGGATGATTCTTAGTCTTCACACCATGTATATTCATAGTAACTCACCACAAATACTTCACTCCATATAAATTCAGATAACTTTACTCCATATTCAGATAATTCACATGACACAAATTTTGAGTATATGGCACGACATTTGATAAGACAGTTGGTGAGTGCAAGTCTGTTTCATCAACCAATGCTACATGTAGATTTTCAACCTTACACGAGGTAAAAGATATGGACCAAACATATAATTATTGGCAGTGGGATTCCTTACCCCTAATCAACCATTAGTTGGAAAGCCTATAGAAAAAAAACACTGGGGCAGAGAGGAAAGTAATTTGATAAATTTGGAAGAAAAGTATAATTCTATCACTACATAGTTAATGATTTCTGTTGTGAGAATCCTTTTTTGCTTATAGTTTCAGCTATTTGTTCTGCTATAGATAGGAAAGTAGAAAAGGCACCTCAAGTTTCAGATTGTCCCAAACTTATGCAAGTTATGCAACAAGATATCTTCCCGCAAAAAAAGCAACAAGATATTACACTTTTTGTGTATATATAAAGTTAGGATAAATAATTAAGAAGGAAATATACCTTATAAGGTTTGTTCACAATTACCATCAAGAAGGTCGCCGAGTTTCCTTCTGCTCACATAACACCCTGAAACAATTCTTCTAGAGCCCTATATTTTTTTCCACAGACGTAAACCACCCACAGTTGGTCTCATGGCTGACAGGCTATTGGCAAATAGAGGATCCGAAGAAAACAGTAAGGACTTTTGAGCCATTGAATCCAACACCCTGCAGTAACATAATCAAATCTCGACTGGAATTAGTACGGCAAGATATAGCCTCGTGCATGATATTATACTCCACATCAAGAAAATGGTGAATCAAGGAGAAATTGATGTATATGCCAAGTAGAGTAGGAAAAATTATAATGCCTTGTTCATCACACTGCCAAAACATTATGAAAAGTAAGAATCTTCCTATCTTTTTAGATCGAACATAATTAAGCTTAGTCTCAATCATTGATCATAAATTCAGAAGTGATGTGAGATTCTCACCTGACAGAAAAAAGGTTGTCGTGGGACAAATCAAGAAACCTATTATCCCAGTTTTAAATCAATCCAGAAGTAAATCAAGCAACAACGGACTGACCTTGTTTGAGGATGCAACCAGAACCACCATCCGTTGCACATAGAGAAGGATATCGTAGGCAAAAAGGAGTGTGCCGGCGGCAGACAACAATGTTGGAGCAGATGATGCCAGCTTGCAGCCTTGGAGTGAATCCAAGCTGCAAAGCCAATGGAGGCCGGGAAAGTCGTCGAGCGTCAGGACCAGGAAAGGCATGAGGAATCAGGAATTCAAAATCTAAGTAGAGAAATTGCATATAATGAATCAAAGAATATAATAGGCTTATACGAAGTAAGGAGAACATAGGGAATCAGGCCACTAATTGATGCACCACCATCGAACTTGACCAGGGAATAGACCGGCGACACAATCAAATCATACAGGAAAGGGGGAGCGTCGGGAGACGAAGTATATATACACACCTCCATTAATTGCCATCGGTGAGTGGCGCACATCACCCGCGATGAATTCTCCATTGAACTGACAATTGATTGCCTCCTTCAATCCCGGCAAATCCATTTCACTCGTATGGCTCACGAACAGTCCACCACCGCTTCGCCTGATCACATCTACCTGCGTAGGAGGCTAGAACCTGCTTGGTCACATGGTTCGCTGCGTCTGCGTGACAGGCAAGGCTGCGTGATCGCATCGCCAAGCTTGGCTCGTGGTCGCTATGCGGGTCTTCATTCATGTCCACCATACATCACCATGCCAGGGTTGCGGCCGAGTGAGCGTAATAAGGGTCGTGTAGAGGCCTGTTCTTTTCCTCTTTTTTTAGGCAAACTCGCGGCCTGTTCTTTTCCTCTTGCTACGGATAAGGGTCGTGTAGAGGATGGGAAGTTGGCCAAGTAGGCCCAAAATAACATCAGTGGCCCAAAATTGTCACCGGAGTAGCGTCCCAGTACGGACAGCGGCCCACACGGGATTAAAAGCCAGTCGGACGGCCAAAAATGCGTACAACTGATGATCCAACGGTCTCAAACGCAGATAGCCTGGGATGGCCAGAAAAGTGTTCGGTTATAATGTTTCTAAATATCAAATATACCTTTGTTCACTTTGCATTCCTTCTTATCCGCCAAATGTTTTTGGGCAATTCCGCTTCCAGTGACCATTTCCCTTGCAGTAGAAGCACTCAATTTTAGGCTTGGGTCTAGCTTTGGGCTTCTTCGTGGGAGTGGCAAATAGCTTGCTATTCTTCTTGAAGTTCCCTTTCCTTCCCTTGCCCTTTTACTTGAAACTAGTGGTCTTGTCAACCATCAACACTTGATGCTCTTTCTTGATTTCTACCTTCGCTAATTTCAGCATCGCAAAGAGCCTGGGAATAATTTTCTGTCATTCCTTGCATATTATAGTTCATCACAAAGTTCTAGTAACTTGGTGATAGTGACTAGAAAACTCTGTCAATCACTATCTTATTTGGAAGATTAACTCCCACTTGATTCAAATGATTGCAGTACCCAGACATTCTGAGCACATGCTCACTAGCTTAGCTATTCTCCTCCATCTTGTAGGCAAAGTATTTGTCAGAGGTCTCATACCTCACGACACAGGCATGAGTCTGAAATACCAATTTCAACTCTTGGAACATCTCATATATATGCTCCGTGGTGTTCAAAATATTTTTGAAGTCCTGGTTCTAAGCCGTAAAGCATGGCGCACTAAACTATCAACTAGTCATCATATCGAGCTTGCCAAATGTTCATAACGTCTGCATCTACTCCTGCAATAGGTCTGTCACCTAGCAGTGCATCAAGGTCATAATCCTTCTGTGCAGCAATGAGGATAATCCTCAGATTATGAACCGAGTCCGCATCATTGCCACTATCATCTTTCAACCTAGTTTTCTCTAGGAACATATCAAAAACATAGGGGAGCGACAACGCAAGCTATTGATCTACAACATAGATATGTAAATACTATCAGGACTAAGTTCATGATAGATTAAGTTCAATTAATTAAAATTACTTAAGCTCCCACTTAGATAGACATCCCTCAAGTCATCTAAATGATACGTGATCCAAATCAACTAAATCATGTCCGGTCATCACGTGAGATGGAGTAGTCATCAATGGTGAACATCTCTATGTTGATCATATCTACTATATGATTCACGTTCGACCTTTCGGTCTCAAGTGTTCCGAGGCCATGTCTACACATGCCAGGCTCGTCAAGTTTCACCCAAGTATTCTGCATGTGCAAAACTGCCTTGCACCCATTATATGTGAACATAGAGCCTATCACACCTGATCATCACATGGTGACTCGGCACAACGAACTATCGCAACGGTGCATACTCAGGGAGAACACTTACACCTTGAAATTTTAGTAAGGGATCATCTTATAATGCTACCGCCGTACAAAGCAAAATAAGATTCATAAAAGATAAACATCAAATGCAATCAAAATATGTGACATGATATGGCCATCATCATCTTGTGCCTTTGATCTCCATCTCCAAAGCACCTTCATGATCTCCATCGTCACCAGCTTGACACCTCGATCTCCATCGTAGTGTCATGGTCATCTCGCCAACTATTGCTTCTACAACTACCGCTAACGCATAGTGATAAAGTAAAGCAATTACATGGAATTTGCATTTCATACAATAAAGCAACAACCATAAGGCTCCTGCCAGTTGCCGATAAATTCTATGAAACATGATCATCTCATACAGTAACGTATATCACATCATGTATTGTCCATATCATATCATAACATGCCCTGCAAAAACAAGTTAGACGTCATCTACTTTGTTGTTGCAAGTTTTATGTGGCTGCTACGGCTTCTAGCAAGAACCACTCTTACCTACGCATCAAAACCACAACGGTGATTTATCAAGTTTGTTGTTTTAACCTTCCACAAGGACCGGCCGCAGTCAAATTCGATTCAACTAAAGTTGGAGAAACAGACACCCGCTAGCCACCTTTATGCAAAACTAGTTGCATCTTAGTCGGTGGAACCGGTCTCATGAACGTGGTCATGTAAGGTTGGTCCGGGCCACTTCATCCAACAATACTGCCGAATCAAAATAAGACGTTAGTGGTAAGCAGTATGACGATCACCGCCCACAACTCTTTGTGTTCTACTCGTGCATATCATCTACGCATAGACCTAGCTCAGATGCCACTGTTGGGAAACGTAGGATGCAATTTCAAAAAAATTCCTACGCTCACATAAGATATATCTAGGAGATGCATAGCAACGAGAGGGGGAGAGTGTGTCTACGTACCCTCGTAGACCGGAAGTGGAAGCGTTTGACAACGTGGTTGATGTAGTCGAACTTCCTCTCATTTTGACCGATCAAGCACTGAACGTACGGCACCTTCGAGTTCTACACACGTTCAGCTTGATGACGTCCCTCGAACTCTTGATCCATAAAAGTGTCGAGGAAGTAGATGAGTTTTGTCAACACGACGGCGTGGTGACGGTGATGGTGAGGTGATCCACACAGGGCTTCGCCTAAGCACTACGAAGATATGACCGGGAGAGTAAACTATGGAAGGGGGCGCCGCACACGGCTACCAATTGTTGGTGTGTGTTCTAGGCGCCCCCTATCGGTGTCAAAACCGGCAAATCTCGGGTAGGGGGTCCCGAACTATGCGTCTAAGGATAGAATGTAACAGGAGACACGGGACACGATTTTCACCCAGGGTCGGGCCCTCTTGATGGATGTAAAACCCTATGTCCTGCTTGATTGACTTTGAAGAGTATAGGGGTTACAAGAGTTGATCTACCACGAGATCATAATGGCTAAACCCTAGATGTCTAGCCTGTAGGATTATGACTGCCTCTATGGACTAAACCCTCTGGTTTATATAGATACCGGAGGGGGCTAGGGTTTGCACAGAGTTGGTTTAAAGAGAAAGGAATCTTCATATCCGAACGCCAAGGAGAGTCCCATCCGGACACGAGGGAAGCCTTATATCTTGTATCTTCACGGCCCACCAGTCCATCCCATGTCACCTAGCCCGGACGCCCAGGGACCCCCTAATCCAGGACTCCCTCAGTAGCCCCTGAACCAGGCTTCATTGACGATGTGTCCGGCGCGCAGATTGTCTTCGTCATTGCAAGGCGGGTTCCTCCTACGAATACTCCAAAGTAGCTCAAGAAAACTATATTCGGCTCTGTACAATAGTCACAACCCTGAACCACAAAGGCAAAATACTTAAACAAAAATAGGTCATGTCTTTTGACAACTTTTTCAGCGAGGCATTGAATCCCGGCCTCATTATTATTTTAAACCATTATTTAGCCTCTTGTTTCGCGTTTCGAGACGCAACTCCCAGCGACACGTCTTGTCAAAACAAAGATCGCGTCCCCTTATTGTGGGATTTTCATCAATGAGGGTTTGGGTAATCCAACAGTGCCATCCGCTCGACCCCTTGGGAATATGAAAATTTTAAGGCTTGTGTGGGGTCACTTGACATTCGTTGGCTTTATAAAGGGATAAGGACCCATCTTTTACCCCACGCCTTCTCCTTCCTCTGCCTTCCCATCTTTGAGCTTCAGCGCCCAAGTCTTAATCCTTCTCCATTGCCACCATGCTCTCCAACCATGTCCGAATCCAGTTTGCAAGGCAAGTGGGTGGCCTCTTCCATCACGAAAAAGGATATCCAGGGACTCCGGGAGGCGGGGTACTTAACCGCGGAAATCGCACACAGACTTCCGGCAAAGGGGCAAGTCATTCCTACTCCATATCCTGGCGAAAGGGTTGCGTTCATCCCCCACTTCCTCTGCGGGTTAGGGTTTCCCCTTCACCCCTTTGTTCGCGGCCTCAAGTTCTACTATGGGATAGATTTTCACGATCTAGCCCCGAACTCCTTCCTCCATATCTCGGCGCTCATCGTCATGTGTGAGGCGTTTCTCCGCATCCCCCCACACTTCGGCCTGTGTCTCAAGACCTTCAACGTGAAGCCGAAGGTGCTCGATGGGGAGCACACGGACTGCGGTGGAGCCATGGTGAGCAAGCTCCCTCACGCTATCTTGCCTAAAGGGGCCTTTGTGGATACCATCAAGACATGGCAGTAGGAGTGGTTTTATATCACCGAACCCTGTGGCACCAAGTGGGCGGCCACTCCTGCATTCAGATCCAGACCCCCTCTACGACTCGCTTCATGGACCAACAAGGGTCCAGACTGGGGATCTACCGATGAGGTGCTAATGCTGCAAAAGTGCATCAAAAGTGTCATAGAGAACAACACCCGCCTCACCGACGTGATTCAGGTGATGCTTATCCGCCAAACCCTTCCCTACCAGCGATGGCCTCTCCATTTATGGGAGTTTAATCTGGAAGCGAGACGAACTCTGCAACAATTCTTCGTCACGACGCACAAAGAGATCTGGAAATTGCTCTTTAAATCTCAAAAGTCATGGCCGGAGACGTCTGAAGACATTGGCCTTGACTGCAACCATCCCCCCCCCTAGTAAGGGCTAAGCTTCCGACTATAGCTTGTTCTATTAATCCAGGGGATATACTAATGCTACCTCTTGAGCATGCGTTGGTTTTCCCTTGAAGAGGAAAGGGTGATGCAGCAAAGTAGCGTATGTATTTCACTCAGTTTTTGAGAACCAAGGTATCAATCCAGTAGGAGACTACACGCAAATCCCCTAGTACCTGCACAAACAAACAAGAATCGCAACCAACGTGATAAAGGGGTTGTCAATCCCTTCATGGTCACTTACGAAAGTGAGATCTGATAGAGATAATAAGATAAATATTTTTGGTATTTTTGTGATATAGATTGCAAAATATATAGTAAACTAGAATTGTAGATTGGAAACTTATATGATGTAAAGTAGACCCAGGGGCCAGAGGTTTCACTAGTGGCTTCTCTCAAGATATCATGCATTACGGTGGGTGAACAAATTACTACCGAGCAATAGATAGAAAAGCGCATAGTTATGAAGATATCTAAGGCAATGATCATGAATATAGGCATCACATCCGTGACAAGTAGACCAAAACGATTCTGCATCTACTACTATTACTCCACACATCGACCGCTATCCAGCATGCATCTAGAGTATTAAGTTCATAAGAACAGAGTAACGCATTAGGCAAGATGACATGATGTAGAGGGATAAACTCTAGCAATATGATATAAACACCATCTTTTTATCCTCGATGGCAACAATACAATATGTGTCATTTCCCTTTCTGTCACTGCGATCGAGCACCACAAGATTGAAGCCAAAGCTAAGCACTTCTCCCATTGCAAGAAAGATCAATCTAGTAGGCCAACTAAACCGATAATTCGAAGAGACTTGCAAAGATATCAAATCATGCATATAAGAATTTAGAGACGAATCAAATAATATTCATAGATAATCAAGTTCATAAACCCACAATTCATCGGATCTCGGCAAACACACCGCAAAAAGAGTTACATCGAATAGATCTCCAAGAAGATCGAGGAGAACTTTGTATTTAGATCCAAAGAGAGAGATAAGAAGCCATCTAGCTAATAACTATTGACCCAAAGGTCTGTGGTAAACTACTCACACATCATCGAAGAGGCTATGGTGTTGATGTAGAAGCCCTCTGATAACCCACAAGTATAGGGGATCGCAACAGTTTTCGAGGGTAGAGTATTCAACCCAAAATTATTGATTTGACACAAGGGGAGCCAAAGAATATTCTCAAGTATTAGCAGCTGAGTTGTCAATTCAACCACACCTGGAAACGTAATATCTGCAGCAAGGTATCTAGTAGCAAAGTAATATGATAGTAGTGGTGACTGTGGTAAAAGGTAACGGTAGCAAAAGTAATATTTTTGGTGTTTTATAGTGATTGTACAGTAACAGCGGAAAAGTAAATAAGCGAAGAACAATATATGGAAAGTTCATAGGCAATGGATTGGTGATGGAGAATTATGTCAGATGCGATCGATCATGTAACAGTCATAACCTAGGGTGACACAGAACTAGCTCCAGTTCATCAATGTAATATAGGCATGTATTCCAAATATAGTCATGTGTGCTTATGGAAAGAACTTGCATGACATCTTTTGTCCTACCCTCCGGTGGCAGCAGGGTCCTATTGGAAACTAAGGGATATTAAATCCTCCTTTTAATAGAGTACCGGACCAAAGCATTAACACATAGTGAATACATGAACTCCTCAAACTATGGTCATCACTGGGAGTGGTCCCGATGCTACCTCTTGAGCACTGCGTTGGATTTCCTCGAAGAGGAAGGGATGATGCAGCAAAGTAGCGTAAGTATTTCCCTCAGTTTTTGAGACCCAAGGTATCAATCCAGTAGGAGGCTACGCTCGAGTCCCTCTTACCTACACAAAAACAATAGCTCAACGCAACCAACGCGCTTAGGGGTTGTCAATCCCTTCACGGTCACTTACGAAAGTGAGATCTGATAGAGATGATAAATAATATTTTTGGTATTTTTGGTATAGAGATGCAAAGTAAATAAAGTAAAAGCAAAGCAATAATAAAGTGACGGAGATTGATATGATGAGAAAGAGACCCGGGGGCCATAGGTTTCACTAGTGGCTTCTCTCAAGAGCATAAGTATTCTATGGTGGGTGAACAAATTACTATTGAGCAATTGACAGAATTGAGCATAGTTATGAGAATATCTAGGTATGATCATGTATATAGGCATCACGTCCGAGACAAGTAGACCGAAACGATTCTGCATCTACTACTATTACTCCACTCATCGACCGCTATCCTTGGTGGTTCATCATCGGCATCGCGTATTGCGAGCCTGGGTCTTTGCTTCCTTGAAGGACCGCCTTGGTAAATTTTCCTAAACATATTTCTTCCTCTGAAAAATTTCTGAAATTTTTAGTAACTTCAAAACAAAAGTGAACCAAACTCAACAAAAATTGATAGCAACTACTCCCACAAGTGCCTAGAGGATATATCATGCATTAAAAATACTTTTGACCATATAAATTTGACATGCAAGCTCAAGAACAGGGTCACCTAAGCAGCAAAAATTTGCAATGAATAAAGCACTAGAACAAAAACTAATTCGACCATTCGAGGAGTCACATACCAAGAAACAATCCCCTAAAGCAGTTTTGTGAATGGAGCTTCGAGCAAGGAGATCGATAATTGCAGCAAGATGAGCTTGGGCTGGGGTTTGAGATGGCTATTGATGTTTTGGGAGGAAGAAGGAGTGTGTGGTGGCTGGAATAAGTGGAGGGGAGCCACCATGGGCCCATGAGGCAGGGGGCACGCCTAGGGGGGTGGGCGTGCCCTGGACCCTCGTGGCCAGGTGCTTGCTCCCCTTATTGTGTTCTCAGTGCCAGATATTCTCAAATATTCCAGAAAAAATCATGTTTAAATTTCAGGGCATTTGGAGAACTTTTATTTTTGGGGTATATTTTATTGCATGGATAATTCAGGAAACAGACAGAAATTACTATTTTTGCTTTATTTAATATAAATAACAGAAAGTAAAAAAAAGAGGGTACAGAGAATTGTGTTTTCTAAATTAATCCATCTCATGCTCATCAAAAGGAATCCACTAACAAGGTTGATCAGGTCTTGCTAACAAACTCATTCCGAATAACATGAAACCGGAGAATTTTCGAATAACGCTAGGTTACCTCAACGGGGATATGCATGTCCCCAACAATAAGAATATCATATTTGTTCTTGATAGTAGGAAGAGCAAATTCAAAACCTCTAATAGTAATAGTTGAAATTTTTCCAATAGAATTGATACTATGGACTTGAGGTTGTTTCCTCAGAAAGTGTACCGTATGCTCATTACCATTAACATGAAAAGTGACATTGCCCTGCAGTATTCAAAAAGGGTCTTCCAAGGATAATAGACATACTATCGTCCTCGGGAATATCAAGAATAACAAAGTTTGTTAAAATAGTAACATTTACAACCACAACAGGCACATCCTCACAAATACCGATGGGTATAGCATTTGATTTGTCAGCCATTTGCAAAGATATTTCTGTAGGTGTCAACTTATTCAAATCAAGTCTATGATACAAAGCGAGAGGCATCACACTAACACCGGCTCCAAGATCACATAAAGCAGTTTTAACATAGTTTCTTTTAATGGAGCATGGTATAGGTGGTATTCCTGGATCTCCAAGTTTCTTTGGTATTCCACCCTTAAAAGTATAATTAGCAAGCATGGTGGAAATTTCAGCTTCCAATATCTTTCTTTTATTAGTAACAATATCTTTCATGTACTTAGCATAAGGATTCATTTTAAGCATATCAGTCAAACGCATATGCAAGAAGATAGGTCTAATCATTTCAGCAAAGCGCTCAAAATCCTCATCATCCTTTTTCTTGGATGGTTTAGGAGGAAAAGGCATGGGTTTCTGAACCCATGGTTCTCTTTCTTTACCGTGCTTCCTAGCAAAAAAGTCTCTCTTATCATAACGTTGATTCTTTGATTGTGGGTTATCAAGATCAACAGCACGTTCAATCTCTACTTCATTTTCATTACTAGGTTGAGCATCAACATGAACATCATTATTAACATTATCACTAGGTTCATGCTCATTACCAGATTGTGTTTCAGCATCAGAAATAGAAATATCATTGGGATTCTCACGTGTGTCATCAACAGGTTCACTATAAGCATACAAAGGTTCCTGAGTCATTTTACCACCTCTAGTCATAACTCTAACAGGATTATCATTTTTCTTACTATTTAATTCATTGAGCAAATCATTCTGAGCTTTAAGTACTTGTTCTACTTGAGTGGTAACCATAGAAGCATGTTTACTAATAAGTTTTAGTTCACCTTTAACATTAGCCATATAATCACTCAAGTGTTCAATCATATAAGCATTATGATTCAATTGTATACCAACATAAGCATTAAAATATTCTTGCTTAACCATAAAGTTATCAAACTCATCTAAGCATTGGCTAGCAAACTTAGTAGGAGGGATTTCAGCTTTATCAGATCTACAGAGAGAATTTACCTTTACTACATGTGTCGGGTTATCAAGACCATGTATTTCTTCAACGGGCGGTAAATTAAGACCATGTATTTCTTCAATAGGAGGTAAATTCTTAACGTCTTCAGCTTTAATACCTTCTTCTTTCATAGATTTCTTTGCCTCTTGCATATCTTCAGGACTGAGAAATAGAATACCCCTTTTCTTCGGAGTTGGCTCAGGAGTTGGTTTAGGAATTGGATCAGGGATTGGATCAGGAAGTGTCCAATTATTTTCATTAGTCAACATATTATTCAATAGAATTTCAGCTTCATCAATAGTTCTTTCCCTGAAAACACAACCAGCACAACTATCCAGGTGGTCTCTGGAAGCATCGGTTAGTCCATTATAAAAGATATCAAGTATCTTATTTTTCTTGAGAGGATGATCAGGCAAAGCATTAAGTAATCGGAGAAGCCTCCCCAAAGCTTGTGGGAGACTCTCTTCTTCAATTTGAACAAAATTATATATTTCCCTTAAAGCAGCTTGTTTCTTATGAGAAGGGAAATATTTAGCAGAGAAGTAGTAAATCATATCATGGGGACAACGCACACAACCAGGATCAAGAGAATTAAACCATATGTTAGCATCACCCTTTAATGAGAATGGAAATAATTTAAGGATATAATAGTAGCGAGTTTTCTCATCATTAGTGAATAGGGTAGCTATATCATTTAATTTAGTATGTCACAACAGTTTCAGATTCATAGCCATAGAAAGGATCAGATTCAACCAAAGTAATTAACTCAGGATCAACAGAGAAATCATAATCCTTATGAATAATAAAGATAGGTGAAGTAGCATAAGCAGGATCATATTTCATTCTAGCATTCAGAGTTTTTTCTTTCAGCTTAGCTAATAGTTTCTTAAGATCACTTCTATCATTGCAAGCAAGAAAGTCTCTAGCAGTTTCTTTATCCATAACATAACCCTCAGGAACAACAGGCAATTCATATCTAGGGGGAGAATCTTCATCAACACTTTCATCAATATTATCAGTTTCAATAATTTTATTCTCTCTAGCCCTAGCAAGTTGTTCATCAAGAAATTCACCAAGTGTCACAGTAGTATCAAGCATAGAAGTAGTTTCATCATAAGTATCATGCAAAGCAAAAGTGGCACCATCAATAACATGCGACATATCAGAATTAATAGCAGAAGCAGGTTTAGGTGTCGCAAGCTTACTCA
This sequence comes from Triticum dicoccoides, assembly GCF_002162155.2. Taxonomy (NCBI): domain Eukaryota; kingdom Viridiplantae; phylum Streptophyta; class Magnoliopsida; order Poales; family Poaceae; genus Triticum; species Triticum dicoccoides. Next base: position 696,937,855 of record NC_041382.1, on the reverse strand, counting down.
AAATGGAAGGTGAATCAAGTGCAGAGAAGGATGGCAGTTCTTACATCCCCTCATAGTTGAGGGAATTGGTCCTTTGATCTTTCAAGTTCTTCATAATGATAAGCAGATATAAATCTCAAGTGACTCAAAGAATAGAGCTATGCTACCCGGCAACGGCGCCAGAAAATAGTCTTGATACCCCACAAATATAGGGGATCGCAACAGTTATCGAGGGTAGAGTATTCAACCCAAATTTATTGATTTGACACAAGGGGAGCACAAAATATTCTCAAGTATTAGCAGCTGAGTTGTCAATTCAACCACACCTGGAAACTTAATATCTGCAGCAAGGTATTTAGTAGCAAAGTAATATGATAGTAGTGGTGACGGTGTTAAAAGGTAGTGGTAGCAAAAGTAATATTTTTGGTGTTTTATAGTGATTGTACAGTAACAGCGGAAAAGTAAATAAGCGAAGAACAATATATGGAAAGTTCGTAGGCAATGGATCGGTGATGGAGAATTATGCCGGATGCGATCGATCATGTAACAGTCATAACCTAGGGTGACACAAAACTAGCTCCAGTTCATCACTGTAATGTAGGCATGTATTCCAAATATAGTCATGCGTGCTTATGGAAAGAACTTGCATGACATCTTTTGTCCTACCCTCCCGTGGTAGCGGGGTCCTATTGGAAACTAAGGGATATTAAGGCCTCCTTTTAATAGAGTACCGGACCAAAGCATTAACACATGGTGAATACATGAACTCCTGAAACTACGGTCTTCACCGGGAGTGGTCCCGACTATTGTCACTTCGGGGTTGCCGGATCATAACACATAGTAGGTGACTATAGACCTGCAAGATAGGATCAAGAACTTTCATATATTGACAAAAACATAATAGGTTCAGATCTGAAATCATGGCACTCAGGCCCTAGTGACAAGCATTAAGCATAGCAAAGTCATAGCAACATCAATCTCAGAACATAGTGGATACTAGGGATCAAACCCTACCAAAACTAACTCGACTACATGATAAATCTCATCCAACCCATCACCGTCCAGTAAGCCTACGATGGAATTACTCACACATGGCAGTGAGCATCATGAAATTGGTGATGGAGGAAGGTTGATGATGACGATGGCGACGTATTCCCCTCTCCGAAGCCCCGAACGGACTCCAGATCAGCCCTCCCGAGAGAGTTTAGGGCTTGGCAGCGGCTCCATATCGTAAAACGCGATGAAACCTTCTTCCTGGTTTTTTTCTCCCCGAAAGTGAATATATGGAGTCAGGGTTGAGGTTGGTGGAGCGTCAGGGGTTAGTTCGGGTTAGTTCCATTCAAATCATGCAAGTTAGAGCCCAAAACAAGGGCAAAAGTGTTTGGAAAAGTAGATACGACGGAGACGTATCACCCTCCGTGATCGAATCCCCCTCTGGCAGATCGCCGGAAAAGGCCCCAAGAGGGGATCTCACGGGTACAGAAGGTTGTGACGGTGGAAAAGGTGTTTCGTGTCTCTCCTCGAAGGTTTTTGGGCATAAAAGTATATATAGGCGAAAGAAGTAGGTCGGTGGAGCTGCGAGGGGCCCACTAGGGTGGGGGTGCGCCTGGCCCCCCTGGGCGCACCCTCCTACCTCGTGGCCGCCTCGCTGCTTCCTTGACGTCCACTCCAAGTCTCCTGGATCACGTTTGTTCCAAAAACTATCCTCGCGAAGGTTTCATTCCGTTTGATATTCCTTTTCTACGAAACACTAAAATAGGCAAAAAAACAACAATTTGCACTGGGCTTTCGGTTAATAGGTTAGTCCGAAAAATAATATAAAAGGTATAATAAAGCCCATTAAACATCCAAAACAGATAATATAATAGCATGGAACAATCAAAAATTATAGATACGTTGGAGACGTATCAAGCATCCCCAAGCTTAATTCCTTCTCGTCCTTGAGTAGGTAAATGATAAAAACAGAATTTTTGATGTGGAATGCTCCCTGACATAGTTTTCAATGTAATTCTCTTTATTGTGGCATGAATGTTCAAGATAAAAGTTTAATATTGACATAAAAATATTAATACTTCAAGCATGCTAACCAAGCAATTATGTCTTATCAAAATAACATATCCAAAGAAAGCTTATCCCTACAAAATCATATAGTTTGGCCATGCTTCATTTTCGTCACACAAAATGATCCCCTCATGCATAACCCCAATGACAAGCCGAGCAATTGGTTCATACTTTTTAACATGCTTCAGCCTTTTCAACCCTTACGCAATACATAAGTGCAAGCCATGGATATAGCACTATAGGTGGAATAGTATATGATGATGGGGGTTATGTGAGAAGACAAAAAAGGAGAAAGTCTCACATTGATGCGGCTAATCAACGGGCTATGGAGATGCCCATCAATTGATGTCAATGTGAGGAGTAGGGATTGCCATGCAACGGATGCACTAGAGCTATAAGTGTATGAAAGCTCATCTAAAGAAACTAAGTGAGTGTGCATCCAACTTGCTTGCTCACGAAGACCTAGGGCATTTTGAGGAAGCCCATCATTGGAATATACAAGCCAAGTTCTATAATGAAAAATCCCCACTAGTATATGAAAGTGACAAAATAAGAAACTTTGTATCATGAAGACCATGGTGCTATTCTGAAGCACAAGTGTGGAAAAAGGATAGTAACATTGTCCCTTCTCTCTTTTTCTCTCATTTTTTTGTTTGGGCTTCTTTGGCCTCTTTTTTTTCCTCAAATGGGACAATGCTCTAATAATTATGATCATCACACTTTTATTTACTCATGACTCAATGTTACAACTCGATACTAGAACAAAAATATGACTCTATGTCAATGCCTCCGGCGATGTACCGAGATATGCTATGAATCAAGAGCGACATCTATGAAAGAATTATGAAAGTGGCTTTGCCACAAATACGATGTCAACTACATGATCATGCAAAAGCAATATGACAATGATGTAGCGTGTCATAATAAACGGAATGGTGGAAAGTTGCATGGCAATATATCTCGGAATGGCTATGGAAATGCTATAATAGGTAGGTATGGTGGTTGTTTTGAGGAAGATATAAGGAGGTTTATGTGTGATAGAGCGTATCGTATCACGGGGTTTGGATGCACCGGCGAAGTTTGCACCAACTTTCAAGGTGAGAAAGGGCAATGCACGGTACCGAAGAGGCTATCAAATTGTGGAAAGGTGTAGCGACCAGACCTCAAACAGTCTAATCTCTGTGCTCCGGTGTCATCCCTGGATCAGTAATGCTGACACCACACAGTACTCGAAGGATTTATAGCAGAGTAGCAATCACACACTTCTTACATTGAGTGTCTCAAAAGAGAACTTATTACAATAAATATGGCTTAAGGCCATCTAATAACGATAATAGCGGAAGGCTTGGAAGATAAGTGAGTCCATCAACTCCAACGGCATCACTGAGTATAGAACCACGACCTAAAAACTCCTTAATCATCGTCTGAAAAGTCTGCAACATTAACGTTGCAGCCCGAAAACGGGTCAGCACATGGAATATGCTGGCAAGGTAACACATAGAGAGTAATGGAATGCAACAGCTATACTATATGCATATTTGGCTGGTGGAAAGCTCTATGGTTACAGTTTTTGCGTAAAGCCAATTTTTCCCTACTTCAAAGGAATAAAATTTATTACTATCATGGTGGTTGTTAAACATTGAGAATGGTTGACAGCATTCTCAATCCCAATTAAGTAACATCATTAAAACCCAACAAAATTAACTTTAGAGTAACATGTTGAGATTCACTTGATAATCCAGGTACTAGATACTCAAGATGTCCATAACCGGGGACACGGCTAATCATGATTAGTTTATACACTCTGCAGAGGTTTGCGCACTTTTCCCCACAAGACTCGATCGCCTCCGTTGGATTTCTCGCACTACATGGTGTTTGAGAAACGGATGACCGAGACATAGTCTTTCAGAAGCGCTAGCACCTTACGATCGGGTAGACCATACCACCTACATCCCCTACATCTGCTAGTCTACCACTGTAAGAGTTCACACAACTTAATCAACTATGCCAGAGCCCATAATGGCTTGTGGCTGCACACGGAAGTTTCTAGTTTGAAAAATCTCATGATTCCTTTGAGCCTGGGTGGCGGTCCAAAATAAAAACAGGCAAGTCCTGGAATACCCAGGTGCCTCAGTCCACCCAGATGTGTGTTAGGTTGCCACCTTAGATAAACCATTAATTAACAATCTCACATCTGTCATGGATATCACTCACCCAATCCACGTCTACTACCATAGCATGGCATAATAAGCAAACGTAGAAATAACTCCCAAAGGTTTGATAATAAACAGGTAATAGGTACTACCTCATCTACTTCCCATCCCACAATTTAATTAGATCCTAATCATGCAATGTGTGAAGATTGATCTAATGCAATAAAACTGGGTTGTAGAAAAGGTATGATCAAAGTGTTACTTGCCTTGCTGATGATCTGCGAAACCTAGAGATTCGAAGTAACAGGCGGCGCACTCCGGGTATTCTATCGCAGACAAACAAACAAACATACAATAAGCACTCATCTAATGCACAGGTAAAACTCAAATAGAAGATCTAACCAGAAAGTTCAACTTAAGAACCCTGGTTTGCAAAAAGAATCAAATCGAAGGAAGCAAAAGAAGTCAAACGGCGAAAGAAAACAACTTCGTTCTAGTAATCTGGTTCTAGGGAAAATTTTACAGTAGCAAAAACATGTTTAAGTTGATTATTCGGAAAGAGGGTTTCGAGACGAAACTCCAGGCGCTTGAATCGCCTGATTTCGATAAACGAGCGAAAAGTTATACTAAAATGAAAATCGGATCAGAGATCGCGATCAGAAAATAACCGCGGAAAATCCGACGAAAAAGAAAAAAAACGATGAACAGAATTTTTTTTTAAACGGCATGGAAGTCGAGGCGGCGGCGAACCTCGGGCGGCGCGCTGCTCCGGTGGCGGCGGCGGCAGCGGATCGGGCGCGGGGCTGGTGTGGCCGGGGGCTCGGGTGCGGCGCTATATAAAGGCGCCCCCGGGCGGAGTCCCGCTCGGGTACGGCCCATAGTCGGTTTCGTTTTTTTTTAATAATTACCCTCGGAAAAAAAATAAAAAGAAATACTAAACGGACTCCAAAAATCGCGAAATAAATTTTCCTGGGTTTCTAAAATCAAGCCCGAGAAAGTGAACATTTATCTGGGCCGAAACTACAACTTTCAAAAACGCGCATTTTTCCTAAATTCAAATAAAAATACCGAAAAACTCCGAAATAAATCTTATTTGATTTTTTTATTAAATCCTCAATATTTCTATATTTTGGGAAAGTCATTTTATTCCCTCTCTCATATTTTTGTAATAGAAATAATTGATGATAAAATAAATAAAATCAAATGATCCTGTTTACAAAATTTGAGGAAACTCAAATATGTAAATAACGAAATCCCCAACTCTCTCTGTGGGTCCTTGAGTTGCTTAGGATTTTTTAGGATCAAAACCAAAAGCAAAATAAAATATGATATGCATGATGATCTAATGTATAACATTCCAAATTAAAAATTTGGGATGTTACAAACCTACCCCCCTTAAGATGAATCTCGCCCTCGAGATTCAGGTTGGCTCGAAAATAGGTGAGGGTGGTCCTTGAGAAAATCTTCCTCTCGCTCCCAGGTGGCTTCATCCTCCGTGTGGTGGCTCCACTGAACTTTGCAAAACTTGATAACGTTACTGCGAGTAACTCGGCTGGCAAACTCAAGAATCTTGACTGGTTTCTCCTCATAGGTCAAATTGTTATCCAACTGAATTGCTTCCAATGGCACTGTGTCTCTCAAAGGTATGTCAGCCATCTCCACATGACACTTCTTCAACTGAGAAACGTGGAACACATCATGAACTCTTGTCAATCCTTCTGGCAATTCCAACTTATAGGCCACTTCTCCCATACGCTCCAAAACTCGATATGGCCCTACAAATCATGGTGCTAACTTCCCCTTAACTCCAAAGCGCTTAATCCCTCAAAGTGGAGATACTCGAAGATAAGCTATGTCTCCAACTTCGTAAACTGTCTCTTTGCGTTTAGAATCTGCGTAGCTCTTCTGCCTGGACTGGGCTACCTTGAGCCTATCGCTAATCAACTTCACCTTCTAATCAGACTCTTTAATCAGATCTGGTCCAAACAACTGGCGGTCTCCAACTTCATACCATGGCAACGGTGTCCTGCACCTCCTTCCGTACAAAGCTTCTAAAGGGGCCATCTTCAAACTGGTTTGGTAACTGTTGTTGTAAGAGAACTCTGCATATGGCAAATTATCGTCCCAACTAGATCCATAATCTAGCACACAAGCTCTCAGCATATCCTCCAAAATCTGATTGACTCTCTCGGTCTGTCCATCTGTCTGCGGATGAAAAGCTGTACTAAATTCTAGCCTAGTACCCAAAGTCTCATGCAACTGCTTCCAGAACTTTGAGGTAAACTGGGTTCCTCTATCTGATACGATGCTCCTCGGAACTCCATGCAAACATACGATCCTGGTCATGTATATCTTTGCCAACTTAGCACTGGTGTAAGTGGTCTTTACTGGGATGAAATGAGCTACCTTCATCAATCGATCAACTACAATCCAAATCGAGTCATAGCCTGAACGAGTCCTTGGTAATCCCATGATAAAATCCATGCCTAGCTTATCCCACTTCCATTCGGGTATCGGCAATGGTTGCAACAATCCTGCTGGCTTCTGATGCTCTGCCTTTACTCTCTGACATACGTCACAAACTGCTACATACTCCGCAATATCCTTCTTCATTCCGGTCCACCAGAAAATATCCTTCAAATCCAAATACATCTTGGTATTTCCTGGGTGAATTGAATACGGTGAATCATGTGCCTCTTGCAGAATCAACTTTTTGATCTCCGGGTCATTGGGTACATAAACACGGTCTTCAAACCATAGGGTGTCGTGCTCATCCTCACGAAATCCTTTAGCTTTTCCTTTGCTCAGTTTCTCTTTTATAGCGGCAATCTCTTTGTCAGTTTTCTGAGCTTCTCTGATTCTATCCATCAAAGTTGACTGAATCTCTAGTGCTGCTACATAGCCTCTCGGAAATATTTCCACACATAGTTCACGAAGATTTTCTGCTAACTCCTTGGGTATTTCTCCCGTCATTAACGTATTGACATGGCTCTTACGGCTTAATGCGTCAGCTACTACATTAGCCTTCTCGGAATGATAATGCAATCTCATATCATAATCCTTGATGAGCTCCAACCATCTCCTTTGTCTGAGGTTCAACTCCTTCTGCGTGAAAATGTACTTCAAACTCTTGTGATCCGTGTACACCTCACAATGGTTTCCGATGAGGAAATGTCTCCATGTCTTCAATGCATGCACTACGGCTGCTAACTCCAAATCATGTGTAGCGTAATTCAATTCATGAGGCTTCAGTTTTCGTGAAGCATATGAAATAACTCTTCCTTCCTACATAAGCACTGCTCCAAGTCCTCGACGTGAAGCGTCGCCATACACCTCATAATCCTTGGTTTGATCTAGCAAAATGAACACTGGTGAGGTAACCAAACGGTTCTTCAACTCCTGAAAACTTGCCTCACACTCCTCAGTCCATTTGAACTTAGTATCCTTCTTCAGCAACTCCGTCATAGGCTTCGCAATCTTTGAAAAAATTTCAATAAACCTCCGATAGTATCCTGCGAGTCCAAGAAAACTCTGGATCTCTCCAACTGTTGTTGGGGCTTCCCACTTGGTCACGGTTTCAACTTTAGCGGGATCTACTGCTATACCTTCTCCGGATATAACGTGTCCGAGGAATCCTACTTCCTTCAACCAAAACTCACATTTGCTGAACTTGGCATATAATTGGTGTTCTCTGAGCTTTCCAAGTACCAAACGCAAATGCTCCTTATGCTCCTCTTCATTCTTCGAATATACAGGATATCATCAATGAACACTACGACGAACTTATCCAAAAACTCCATAAACACTTTGTTCATCATGTTCATAAAATAGGCAGGCGCGTTAGTCAGACCAAATGACATAACGGTATACTCATACAGCCCATATCTGGTGGTAATAGTTGTCTTCGGAATATCCTGTTCTCGAATCTTCAACTGGTGGTATCCTGATCGCAAATTGATCTTGGAAAATACTTTAGCTCCTTGCAATCGATCAAACAGATCATTGATCATTGGTAGTGGGTACTTGTTTTTGATTGTTACTTCGTTCAATCCTCGATAATCAACAACCATCCTTAACGATCCATCCTTCTTCTCCACTACAAGTACTGGTGATCCCCAAGGCGAAGAACTTGGGCGAATGTAACCTTTATCCAGTAACTCCTTAATCTGCTTCTTAATTTACACCAAATCTTTTGCTGGCATCCTATATGGTCGCTTCGATATTGGCCCAGTGCCTGGCAAAAGCTCAATCAAAAACTCAATGTCTCTATCCGGTGGCATGCCTGGCAACTCTTCGGGAAATACATCAGGAAAATCCTTTACCACTGGTACTTCCTCCTGCACAACTCCTGATAAGGAATTTACTTGTGTCCTCTTTGGCACATGCCGGGATACATACTTGATCCTTCTCCCTTCTGGTGTGGTAAGCAAAATTGACTTACTAGCACACTCAATATTCCCTTCATACTTTGATAACCAATCCATGCCTAATATCACATCCAATCCTTGAGATTCCAATACTACTAGGTCTGAGGGAAAAACATAGTTATCAATCCTTAATGGTAACCGATCACACCATAGACTAGCCACATACTCTGCTCCTGGCGAGGTTACTAACATGGGTGACCTAAGGGCTTGGGTTGGTAGGTTATACTTTTCCACAAATCCCCTTGAGATGTATGAATGCGATGCCCCAGTATCAAAAAGAACGAGTGTAGTAAATGACTTGACCAAAAACTTACCTATTACTGCATCGGGCTGAGCTTCAACCTCCTCCACATTAACGTGGTTCACCTGTCCCCTGTTGAAAGGGTTCGGCTTCTTTCCAGAGCTTCCATTTCCGTTTTGGCCTTCAGGACATTCATTTGCATAATGTCCTGGCTTCGAACACTTATAGCAAGTGACTTGGCTCAAGTCCTTCTTGGCTGGGGTTGATGGGGTGTTGCGGTTCTATCCATTTCTTTCTCCATTCCCATTACCATTCTTGGTGCCATTGTGATTGTGCGAGCTACCTACTCCATGGGTATGCTGAAAATGTCCTCCCGGTCTAGGGGTAAAACGTGGCTTCTGCTGAGCTCCTGAATTATACTTTCCTTGTCCATACTTCCTCTTGCGGTTCTCAATTTGCTGCTGCTTCCCTTCCAACTCCTGGTAGTTGTTGAAGGTGGCTACCATCAACTGCATACTCAACTCATCATTCAGTCCTTCCAGGAACTTCTCCTGCTTAGCTGCATCCGTAGCAACGTCATCTGGGGCATAACGTGCTAGCTTACTAAACTCCTCCGCATACTGGCCAACTGTCCATCCTCCTTGGCTCAAGTTGCGAAACTCACGCCTCTTCATGGCCATTGCTCCTGCTGAAACATGGGCAGTACGAAAAGCCTGCTGAACCTGATCCCATGTGACAGTGTCGACTGGGAAGGTGGCTATGAAATTCTCCCACCAGGATGTTGCGGGTCCTTCTAAATGATGTGCGGCAAACTTCACCTTCTCCGCATCTGTGCATCCTGCTATGGTCAACTCCCTAGCTATCTTGCGGAGCCAATCATCTGCTACTATCGTCTTGGTGCTACTGGAAAACACCGGCGGATTCAGCCAAGAAAACGGGCTAAGTGGTCAATAGGTGGTGGTGGTGGTGGGTTGTTGTTGTTGTTCCCCTGATTCTGATTCTGAAATAGCAACTGCATCAGGGTGTTCTGCTGCTGGATCAACTGGGTGAGCTCCAGCGGAAAGGCAAATCCGGGGTCACGTCTCGGAGGCATCTGAGGGTTTAGAAAAGATGAGATATAAGAATAGAGGGGGTCTAAAGAGAAAACACTACCCATATGCACATGAGGCAAAAGCAAACAATTCACTTCATTCAATCAAACAAAGGCATACAATCGATCTAACTATCGCATAGTGCTCGGACTACTATATTTACATGGTGGACTACTACTACTGATGAGGTGGTCGACTAGAAATATTCTACGGTTGTAGACTCCATGATATCTGCTCCTGCTTCATCAACTTAGTCATCATTGCTACTATCTTGTTCCGAGTCGGTGCCGTCAATGATGATGTAGTCTTCCGGGCTAATCTCCTTGGGTTCTTCGTCTTCATCTACTGGTGTCGGGCCTCCCATAAATATTCCAATCTTCTTGATCAGATCGTCATTCTTCTCCACCAATACTTCAATTTCTTCTTCAAAATCTTCACGTGTAGCCTTGAGTTCTTCCTCTAGTTCCTTGATTCTAGTCTTAGCCTTCTTCAGATCTATCATGTCGGCGCACATCTGATTCTCCTGTCGTCGAATGTGCTGATTTAACTCCTGGATAAAAGCTGCAATGGATCTATCTTTCCTGGTGCTGATCATCTCCCAGTGTTCATCTCGGCGCCCACAAATCTGGTAGATAGTATCCTTAAGATCCTTACGGTAGACTTCTCCAATGCGTCCCATGGCGATGTGAGCTGCCATACTCTTTCCTAGACTCCAAGTTGGTGCATCAAAAGAAAACTCTATGGGCTCAGTGACTGGCATGAACGTCCTTCCTGGAATTTGAACTTGAATCATCCAGCGCTCTTCTTCAGGTAAAGTGGCGTTGTAGGTTCCCGTGAAGCTTGGCACTCCTATGTTCAGGTATCTAGTGACTTCCTTCAAGTGGCGTCCAAAGGGTGTATCTTCATCTCGTTGTGTGAACTTGTTCCTTGCATCCGCCATCCTAAATAGTAGAAAAGATGAGAAGTCAGAAGAGAAGAGAGTGAGTAGTGATCTAGGTCTTTAGCTTAGTGGTCGTGTCCTACAGTCAGCGTGTGCTCTCATACCATCTCTGTAGCGACCAGACCTCAAATAGTCTGATCTCTGTGCTCCTGTGTCATCCCTGGATTAGTAATGCTGACACCACACAGTACTCGAAGGATTTATAGCAGAGTAGCAATCACACACTTATTACATCGAGTGTCTCAAAAGAGAACTTATTACAATAAATATGGCTTAAGGCCATCTAATAACGATAACAGCGGAAGGCTTGGAAGATAAGTGAGTCCATCAACTCCAACGGCATCACTGAGTATAGAACCACGACCTAAAAACTCCTTAATCATCGTCTGAAAAGTCTGCAACATTAACGTTGCAGCCCGAAAACGGGTCAGCACATGGAATATGCTGGCAAGGTAACACATAGAGAGTAATGGAATGCAACAGCTATACTATATGCATATTTGGCTGGTGGAGAGATCTATGGTTACAGTTTTTGCGTAAAGCCAATTTTTCCCTACTTCAAAGGAATAAAATTTATTACTATCATGGTGGTTGTTAAACATTGAGAATGGTTGACAGCATTCTCAATCCCAATTAAGTAACATCATTAAAACCCAACAAAATTAACTTTAGAGTAACATGTTGAGATTCACTTGATAATCCAGGTACTAGATACTCAAGATGTCCATAACCGGGGACACGGCTAATCATGATTAGTTTATACACTTTGCAGAGGTTTGCGCACTTTTCCCCACAAGACTCGATCGCCTCCGTTGGATTTCTCGCACTACATGGTGTTTGAGAAACGGATGACCGAGACATAGTCTTTCATAAGCGCTAGCACCTTACGATCGGGTAGACCGTACCACCTGCATCCCCTACATCTGCTAGTCTACCACTGTAAGAGTTTGCACAACTTAATCAACTATGCCAAAGCCCATAATGGCTTGTGGCTGCACACGGAAGTTTCTAGTTTGAAAAATCTCATGATCCCTTTGAGCCTGGGTGGCAGTCCAAAATAAAAACAGGCAAGTCCTGGAATACCCAGGTGCCTCAATCCACCCAGATGTGTGTTAGGTTGCCACCTTAGATAAACCATTAATTAACAATCTCACATCTGTCATGGATATCACTCACCCAATCCACGTCTACTAGCATAGCATGGCATAATAAGAAAACGTAGAAATAACTCCCAAAGGTTTGATAATAAACAAGTAATAGGTACTACCTCATCTACTTCCCATCCCACAATTTAATTAGATCCTAATCATGCAATGTGTGAAGATTGATCTAATGCAATAAAACTGGGTTGTAGAAAAGGTATGATCAAAGTGTTACTTGCCTTGCTGATGATCCGCGAAACCTAGAGATTCGAAGTAACAGGCGGCGCACTCCGGGTATTCTATCGCAGACAAACAAACAAGCATACAATAAGTACTCATCTAATGCACGGGTAAAACTCAAATAGAAGATCTAACCAGAAAGTTCAACTTAAGAACCCTGATTTGCAAAAAGAATCAAATCGAACGAAGCAAAAGAGGTCAAACGACGAAAGAAAACAACTTCGTTCTAGTAATCTGGTTCTAGGGCAAATTTTACATTAGCAAAAACATGTTTAAGTTGATTATTCGGAAAGAGGGTTTCGAGATGAAACTCCAGGCGCTTGAATCGCCTGATTCCGATAAACGAGCGAAAAGTTATACTAAAACGAAAATCGGATCAGAGATCGCGATCAGAAAATAACCGCGGAAAATCCGACGAAAAAGAAAAAAACGACGAACAGATTTTTTTTTAAACGGCACGGAAGTCGAGGCAGCGGTGAACCTCGAGCGGCGCATTGCTCCGGCGGCAGCGGCGGCGGATCGGGCGCGGGGCTGGTGTGGGCTGGGGGCTCGGGTGCGGCGCTATATAAAGGCGCCCCCGGGCGGAGTCCCGCTCGGGTACGGCCCATAGTCGGTTTCGTTTTTTTTAAATAATTACGATCGGAAGAAAAAAATAAAAAGAAATACTAAACGGACTCCAAAAATCGCGAAATAAATTTTCCCGGGTTTCTAAAATCAAGCCCGATAAAGTGAACATTTATCAGGGCCCAAACTACAACTTTGAAAAACGCGCATTTTTCCTAAATTCAAATAAAAATACCGAAAAACTCCGAAATAAATCTTATTTGATTTTTTTATTAAATCCTCAATATTTCTATATTTTGGGAAAGTCATTTTATTCCCTCTCCCATATTTTTGTAATAGAAATAATTGATGATAAAATAAATAAAATCAAATGATCTTGTTTACAAAATTTGAGGAAACTCAAATATGTAAATAACGAAATCCCCAACTCTCTCCGTGGGTCCTTGAGTTGCTTAGGATTTTCTAGGATCAAAACCAAAAGCAAAATAAAATATGATATGCATGATGATCTAATGTATAACATTCCAAATTAAAAAATTGGGATGTTACAAAAGGTAAGAGTGTGTATGATCCATGACTCACATTAGTCATAAAGAACTCATATACTTATTGCAAAATTTTATTAGCCCTCGAAGCAAAGTGCTACTATGGACCCTAGAGGGGTAGATTGGTAGGAAAAGACTATCGCTCGTCCCCGACCACCACTCATAAGGAAAGCACTCAAAGAACACCCCATGCTTCAAATTTGTCACACAATGTTTACCATACGTGCATGCTACGGGACTTGCCAACTTTAACACAAGTATTTCTCAATTTCACAATTACCCAACTAGCATGACTCTAACATTACCACCTTTATATCTCAAAACATCTATCAAGAATCATAGTATTTAATGCACTCTATATGAAAGTTTTTATCATACCCATCTTGAATGCCCATCATATTAGGACTAGTTTTATAGCCAAAGCAAATTACCATGCTGTTCTAAAAGACTCTCAAAATAATATAAGTGAAGCATGAGAGATCAATAATTTCTACAAAATAAAACCACCACCGTGCTCTAAAAAATATAAGTGAAGCACTAGAGCAAAATTATCTAGCTCAAAAGATATAAGTGAAGCACATAGAGTATTCTAATAAATTCCGATTCATGTGTGTCTCTCTCAAAAGGTGTATACAGTAAGGATGATTGTGGTAAACTAAAAGGCAAACACTCAGATCATACAAGATGCTCCAAGCAAAACACATATCATGTGGTAAATAAAAATATAGCCTCAAGTAAAGTTACCGATAGACGAAGATGAAAGAGGGGATGCCTTCCGGGGCATCCCCAAGCTTAGGCTTTTGGTTGTCCTTGGATTTTACCTTGGAGTGCCTTGGGCATCCCCAAGCTTAGGCTCTTGCCACTCCTTGTTCCAAAATCCATCAAATCTATACCCAAAAACTTGAAAACTTCACAACATAAAACTCAACAGAAAATCACATGAGCTCCGTTAGTCTAAGAAAACAAATCACACTTTAAGGTACTGTAATGAACTCATTCTTTATTTATATTGGTGTGAACCCTACTGTATTACAACTTCTCTATGGTTCATACCCCCCATACTAGCCATAGATTCATCAAAATAAGCAAACAACACACGAAAAACAGAATCTATCAAAAACAGAACAGTCTGTAGTAATATGTAGGTTTCGAATACTTCTGTAACTTAAAAAATTCTACCAAATTAGGAAGACCTAAATAATTTGTATATTAATCTACTTCAGTTGGAATCAGTATTTTATCGCTCTCTGGTTAAAAATTAAAATTATTCTTGTGAGCGCATACTTTCTGTTTTTTTCAGCAAGATCAAATAACAATCATCCAAGAAGATCCTAAAGGCTTTACTTGGCACAAAAAATAATTAAAATATAAAAAATACAATCATAACAGAGGATAGATGATTTATTTATTACTAAACAGGAACAAAAAGCAAGGAACAAAAATAAAATTGGGTTGCCTCCCAACAAGCGCTATCGTTTAACGCCCCTAGCTAGGCATAAAAACAAGAATAGATCTAGGTATTGTCATCTTTGGTGTTGGGAAAGAAAAGAGAAAATTTCTTATATATAGAACTTATCCTTCTATTTTGAGAAAGCACATGGCCATTAATGGTGGAAGAAAGATTAAGCACACTGCGAAAATTCGCATCTAAGCTAGCCTTCATCTCTTTGATAATTTCATTTTGATAAAAGCGCAAAAGAGATGTGGATTCAACCTTCTCACTCATGGGGTGGCCAAATATAGTTTTCATCTTTTCATAGGTATCTATGGCATCCCCCTCAAGAAAACCTTCTTCAAAAATAGAATCTAAGACTTGCTTGAATGAAGAGGGTAAGCCAATATAAAAGCTTTTTAGGTATATCTCAGTTTGATATTGGGGCACATAACAAGCTCGGATCCTTAATAACCTATCCCAAGCGTCTTTCAAAGACTCATCAAGCAAATAACAAAAAATTCCAGGATCATCTTCATCGAAATTATCCAAACTCTCATTGATAACCCCGTTAGGTCATTCCATAGCATCATTATTTATGATCTTAGAAAGGACAGAGGGTCTATCCAAAGTACTAGAACTCGGGAGAGAAACCTTACCCATTTTTGATTCGGCCATGGCGAAAGAAAGGCAAATGGGAAAAGGGCGAACGGAAAAGAGGCGAATAAAATGGCAAGGGTGAAGTGGGGGAGAGGTAAACGAGAGGCAAATGGCAAATAATGTAATGCGAGGGATAAGAGTTTGTGATGGGTACTTGCTATGTCTTGACTTGTGCGTAGATCTCCCCGGCAACAGCGCCAGAAATGTCTAGTTGATGGGAGATCAAATCTTGACTTGACTTGGTGCAAATCTCCCCGGCAACGGCGCCAGAAATCCTTCTTGCTACCTCTTGAGCATGTGTTGGTTTTCCCTTGAAGAGGAAAGGGTGATGCAGCAAAGTAGCGTAAGTATTTCCCTCAGTTTTTTAGAACCAACGTATCAATCCAGTAGGAGACTACACGCAAATCCCCTAGTACCTACACAAACAAACAAGAACCTCGCAACCAACGCGGTAAAGGGGTTGTCAATCCCTTCACGGTCACTTACGAAAGTGAGATCTGATAGAGATAATAAGATAAATATTTTTGGTATTTTTGTGATATAGATTGGCAAATAAAGATTGCAAAATAGATAGTAAACTAGAATTGTAGATTGGAAACTTATATGATGTAAAGTAGACCTGGGGGCCATAGGTTTCACTAGTGGCTTCTCTCAAGATAGCATGTATTATGGTGGGTGAACAAATTACTGCCGAGCAATTGATAGAAAAGCGCATAGTTATAAAGATATCTAAGGCAATGATCATGAATATAGGCATCACGTCCGTGACAAGTAGACCGAAATGATTCTGCATCTACTACTATTACTCCACACATCGACCGCTATCCTGCATGCATCTAGAGTATTAAGTTCATAAGAACAGAGTAACGCATTAGGCAAGATGACATGATGTAGAGAGATAAACTCAAGCAATATGATATAAACCCCGTCTTTTTATCCTCGATGGCAACAATACAATACGTGTTGTTTCCCTTTCTATCACTGGGATCGAGCACCGCAAGATTAAACCCAAAGCTAAGCACTTCTTCCATTGCAAGAAAGATCAAACTAGTAGTCCAAACTAAACCGATAATTTGAAGAGACTCGCAAAGATATCAAATCATGCATATAAGAATTCAGAGAAGAATTAAATAGTATTCATAAATAATCAAGTTCATAAACCCACAATTCATCGGATCTCGGCAAACACACCGCAAAAAGAGTTACACCGAATAGATCTCCAAAAAGATCGAGGAGAACTTTGTATTGAGATCCAAAGAGAGAGAAGAATCCATATAGTTAATAACTATCGACCCGAATGTCTGTGGTAAACTACTCACACATCATCAGAGAAGCTATGGTGTTGATGTAGAAGCCCCCCATGACCGAATCCCCCTCCGGCAGATCGCTGGAAAAGGCCCCAAGATGTGATCTCACGGGTACAGAAGGTTCGGTGGTGGAAAAGGTGTTTCGTGGCTCTCCCCGAAGGTTTCAGGGTATAAGAGTATATATAGGCGAAAGAACTAGGTTGGTGGAGCTGCAAGGGGCCCACGAGGGTGGGGGGCGCGCCTGGCCCCCTTGGGCGCGCCCTCCTACCTCGTGGCCGCCTCACTGCTTCCTTGACATCCACTCCAAGTCTCCAGGATCACGTTTGTTCCAAAAACGATCCTCGCAAAGGTTTCATTCCGTTTGGATTCTGTTTGATATTTCTTTTCTGCGAAACACTAAAATAGGCAAAAACAGCAATTTGAACTGAGCTTTCGGTTAATAGGTTAGTCCCAAAAGTAATATAAAAGGTATAATAAAGCCCATTAAACATCCAAAGCAGATAATATAATAGCATGGAACAATCAAAAATTATAGATACGTTGGAGACGTATCAACTAACCATTCCATCCTTTAAACAGGTCTGGACGAAGAAGGCCGGGCGGATCAGGTGTCCGACCCCTCTTCCTGAAGGCGCAGCCTATTCCCTCCTAATGAGTATGCTGGTCCAGGCGCAATACCAGGTGCCGGTACAGAATGACAAGAAGAATAAGGAGAAGAAGAAGGAGAAGAAGAAGGAGAAG
>NC_041382.1:696903115-696918894 GCF_002162155.2 Triticum dicoccoides | reverse complement strand
TCCTTCTTTTTCTCCTTCTTCTTCTCCTCCTCCTTCTCCTTCTCCTTCTCCTTCTTCTTCTTCTTCTTCTTCTTCTTCTTCTTCTTCTTCTTCTTCTTCTTCTTCTTCTTCTTCTTCTTCTTCTTCTTCTTCTCCTCCTCCTCCTCCTCCTCCTTCTTCTTCTCCTCCTTCTTCTTCTTCTTCTTCTTCTTCTTCTTCTTCTTCTTCTTCTTCTCCTCCTCCTCAGAAGAAGAAGAAGAAGGAGGAGAAGAAGGAGGAGAAGAACAAGAAGGAGGAGAAGGAGAATACCTTGATGCAATTGCTAGTTCAAAATCAGGGCAACAACAACAACAACAACAACCCACCGCCCGTGGACAACCTAGCCCGTTTTCTAAGGTTACAGCCGCCGATGTTTTCCAGTAGCACCGAGCCCATAGTTGCGGACGATTGGCTACGCCGTATTGGAAGGGAGTTGACCACCGCAGGTTGCACAGATGTTGAGAGAGTGCGCTTTGCCGCACATCAATTGGATGGACCAGCAGCCTCATGGTGGGAGAATTACACGGCCACTTTTCCTATAGACAATGTCACTTGGGACCAGTTTCAGCAAGCTTTCCGCACAGCCCATGTCTCCACTGGAGCTATGCAAATGAAGAAGCGGGAGTTCTGCAACCTACGCCAGGGGAACCGTACTGTGGCTCAGTACGTGGATGAGTTTAGCAAGTTATCTCGCTACGCCCCTGATGATGCGGCCACAGATGCCGCGAAGCAGGAGAAGTTTATGGAAGGGCTGAATGATGAGATAAGCATGCAGTTGATGGTAGCAACCTTCAACAACTACCAGGAGTTGGTAGATAAGGCTCTTATGATTGAAGGGAAGCAGCGGCAGATTGAGAGCTGCAAAAGGAAGTATGGACAAGGGAAGTATAACTCAGGAGCTCAGCAGAAACCTCGCCTAACCCCGAACTCGGGAGGACTTGTTCATAACCATGGAGGTCACAACCACACTGGAGGAGGATCGCATAACCACAATAGTTCTAAGAATGGGAATGGGAACGGAACCAACAATAATCATAACCGCCCCAACCCAGCCACACCCGCCAAAAGGGACTTAAGTCATGTTACTTGTTTCAAGTGCGGGAAGACTGGACACTACGCCACGGAGTGCCCTGAAGGAAAGAATGGAAATGGAAATGGGAGCGCTGGGAAGAAGCCAAATCCATTCAACAAAGGACAAGTGAACCACGTTAACGTGGAGGAGGTTGAAGAGCAGCCGGACGTGGTAATAGGTAAGTTTTTGGTTAAGTCAT
Organism: Triticum dicoccoides; assembly: GCF_002162155.2. Classification (NCBI taxonomy): domain Eukaryota; kingdom Viridiplantae; phylum Streptophyta; class Magnoliopsida; order Poales; family Poaceae; genus Triticum; species Triticum dicoccoides. Next base: position 696,917,605 of record NC_041382.1, on the reverse strand, counting down.
TTACCGCTCTTGTTCTTTTTGATACTGGTGCATCGCATTCATACATATCCAGGGGATTCGCGGATAAGTTTAAACTACCAACCCAAACCCTTAGGACCCCTCTTTTAGTAAGTTCACCCGGAGCAGAGTGTATGGCCAGCCGATGGTGTGACCAGATACCCTTAACCATTGGTACACATGTTTTTCCGTCCAACCTAATTATCTTGGAGTCACAAGGATTGGATGTGATATTGGGTATGGACTGGATGTCAAAGTTTGGAGGAAGCATTGACTGTGCTAGTAAGTCGATTTATCTCACCACCCCGGAAGGGAAAAGGATTAAGTATGTATCTAGGCATGTGCCTAGGAGGAGTCAAGTGAATGCCCTTACGGGAGTTGTTCAGGAGGAAGTGCCTGTAGTGAAGGATTACCCAGATGTTTTTCCATAGGAGTTACCAGGCATGCCACCGGATAGAGACATTGAGTTTTTGATAGAGCTGTTGCCAGGTACAGGACCAATATCCAAGAGACCCTATCGGATGCCCGCAAATGATCTGGAAGAAATTAAGAAATAGATCAAGGATTTATTGGAGAAATGATACATCCGAAGAAGTTCATCACCTTGGGGAGCCCCAGTACTTTTGGTTGAGAAGAAGGATAAATCCCTGAGGATGGTTGTTGATTATCGAGCATTAAATGAGTGACGATTAAGAACAAGTACCCACTGCCGATGATCAACGATCTGTTTGATCAGATGCAAGGAGCTAAAGTGTTTTCAAAGATCGATTTGCGATCGGGGTATCATCAATTGAAGATATGAGAGAAGGACATACCAAAGACAACGTTCACAACACGATATGGATTATGCGAGTACACGGTCATGTCTTTTGGACTGACTAATGCCCCTGCCTATTTCATGAGCATGATGAACAAGGTGTTCATAGAGTATTTGGACAAGTTTGTTGTGGTGTTTATTGATGATATTATGGTATACTTGAAAAACAAGGAGGAGCACAAGGAACATTTGCGCTTAGTTCTCGAGAAACTCAGGGAACACCAGTTGTATGCTAAGTTTAGAAAATGTGAATTTTGATTGAAGAAAGTTGGGTTCCTTGGACATGTTATATCGGGAGAAGGTATAGCAGTAGACCCCAGCAAAATTCAGTCAGTCACTGAATGGTTGGCACCCATTTCAGTTAGCGAGATCCGCAGTTTTCTTGGACTCGCAGGATACTACCGGAGATTCATCGAGAATTTTCCAAGATTGCAAAGCCAATGACTGAACTGTTGAAGAAGGATACTAAGTTTAAATGGTCAGAAGATTGCGAGGCAAGTTTCCAGGAATTGAAGAAACGTTTGACTACAGCGCCAGTACTAACACTGCCAGATATACAAAAGGAGTTCCAAGGGTACTGCGATGCCTCACGCTTAGGACTTGGATGTGTGCTTATGCAGGACGGGAGAGTTGTTTCGTATGCCTCATGACAACTAAAACCCCATGAGTTGAACTATGACATGCACGATTTGGAGTTAGCAGCCGTAGTACATGCATTGAAGACCTCGAGACATTACCTTATTGAAAACCATTGTGATGTGTACACGGACCACAAGAGTTTGAAGTACATTTTCACCCAGAAGGAACTGAACCTTAGACAGAGGAGATGGTTGGAACTTATAAAGGATTATGACATGAAGCTACACTATCATCCAGGAAAGGCCAATGTCGTAGCAGACGCCTTGAGCCAGAAGAGTTATGCTAATATCCTTGAAAGTAAGGGACTACCGAAGGAATTAGCAGAGAATATCATGGAACTTCGACTGGAGATTGTTCCTAGAGGATCCGTTGCAACAATGGAGGTCCACTCGACATTGCTGGACAAGATTCGGGAATCCCAGAAAGAGGACAAGGAATTGATGAGATAAAGGAGAAGATGACCAAAGGAAAGGCCAAAGGTTTTCGTGAAGATGAGCACGATACCCTATGGTTTGAGGATCGAGTTTATGTGCCCAATAACCAGGAGATCAGGAAGTTAATACTTCAAGAGGCCCATGACTCACCATACTCGATACACCCCGGAAACACCAAGATGTATTTGGATTTGAAGGAACATTTCTGGTGGACCGGTATGAAGAAGGATATTGCCGAGTATGTAGCCATATGTGATGTATGTCAACGCGTGAAGGCAGAGCATCAGAAGCCAGCACGACTGTTACAGCCTATGCCGATACCCAAATGGAAGTGGGATAAACTGGGCATGGACTTTATCACCGGATTGCCCAGGACCAAAGCAGGATATGATTCCATATGGGTAGTAGTTGATCGCTTGACCAAAGTAGCTCACTTCACCCAGTGAAAACCTCCTATACGAGTGCAAAGTTGGCCAAGATATATATGTCCAGGATCGTATGTCTGCATGGAGTTTCGAGGACCATCGTATCAGATCGAGGAACACAGTTTACCTCAAAGTTTTGGCACCAGTTGCACCAGACCCTGGGAACGAGATTGGAGTTTAGTACAGCATTTCACCCGCAGACGGATGGACAAACAGAGAGAGTCAACCAAATTTTGGAGGACATGTTGAGAGCCTGTGTGCTAGATTATGGATCTAGTTGGGATGACAATTTTCCATACGCAGAGTTTTCATACAACAATAGCTATCAAGCCAGTTTGAAGATGGCCCCATTTGAAGCCATGTATGGACGAAGATGCAAAACACCGTTAATGTGGGATGAGGTAGGAGACCGACAGTTGTTTGGACCAGACTTAATCAAGGAGTCTGAGGAGAAGGTTAAATTGATTCGTGACAGACTGAAGATTGCTTAGTCCAGGCAGAAGAGTTATGCTGACTCAAAACGCAAGGAGGTAACCTATGAAATTGGAGATCGAGCATATCTGCGAGTATCACCCTTGCGAGGAGTGAAACGTTTTGGAGTTAAGGGAAAGTTAGCCCCGAGATTTGTAGGACCGTATCGTATTTTGGAACGGATGGGAGAAATTGCCTACAAGTTGGAGTTACCCAAGGGATTGTTAGGAGTTCATGACGTATTTCATGTTTCACAGCTGAAGAAGTGTCATGCTGAGATGGCAGATGTACCGCTAAGAGATACAGTACCCCTGGAGGCGATTCAGTTGGACAGTGATTTGACTTATGAGGAGAAACCAGTTAAGATTCTTGAGTTTGCCAGCAGAGTCACCCGCAGTAAGGTTATCAAGTTTTGTAAAGTTTAGTGGAGCCACCATACCGAGGATGAAGTCACCTGGTAACGGGAGGATGATCTTCGCAAAGACCACCCACACCTATTTTCTAGCCAACCCGAATCTCGAGGGCGAGATTAATCTTAAGGGGGGTAGGTTTGTAACATCCCAAATTTTCAATTTGGAATGTTATACATAGTCATCCATGCATATCATATTTTATTCGCATTTCGTCTCGCGATCCTCGAAATGCTAAGCAACTCAAGGACCCTCGGAGAGAGTCGGGGGATTTCCCGGTTTTCATATTTGATTCTTTTATCAAATTTTGAAATGAGGATTTTGGTTTTAATTATTTTTCTCTCCGAAAATATTTCGCACTAAAATACTAGAGAGGAGATAAGATGACTTCTACAAAATAAATGAAATACTGGAGGAAAAATATTAAAATCAAATATTTGTTCCATTTGGATTTTATTGCAATTTGTTGCATTAGAAAAAACTGCACGTTTTCAAAATTGCATTTTAGGGCCAAGAAAATGTTCATCTCGTTCTAAATATTTTATTTAGACGGTGAAAATTTATTTTTGGCATTTTTAGTTTTTTTAGGATTTTATTTCGGTCGGCAAAATTATTTAAAAACAGGGTTCCCGCGCCGACTGGGCCTAAGGCCCAGCCGCGCCAAGCCGCCGCCGCCGCCTTCCCTGCGAGCGCCGCCGCCGCCGACTCGGACTAGGAGTCCGAGCCGGACTCCTCTCCGCCGCCGCGTCTTGCCCCCTCCTCCAAACCGCCCCGCCCCGCCCTTATATACGCCGCCACCCCGCCCCCAACACCCCCCACACCACCGCCGCCCGTGCCGCCGCCTGCCGCCGTCGCCGAGCGTCGCCGCCCCCTAAGCCGCCGCCCCGCCGGACCTCTCGCCGAAGGTAGCCGCCGCGCCCCGCCGCCGGTTTTTAGAACCCTCTTTCCGTTTAACCAACTCAAACAAGTTTTCTCTACTGTAAAATTTGACCTAGTTTCAGATTAGTAAACGAAGCTTCTTTCTTTTGCCATTTGAGTTTCGTTGCTCCGTTTGATTTGATTCTTTTTGCGAACCAGAGTTCTTAATTTGAACTTTCTGGTCAACCTCTTTTATTTGAGTTTTGCTTGTGCATCGTTGCTTGTTACTTATGTATGCTATTGTTTGCTTGCGATAGAACACCCGGAGTGCGAATCGTGCTACTACAAGTCCCTAGGTTTCGCAGATCATCAGCAAGGCAAGTAACACTTTGATCATACCCCTTTATCACCCAGTTTTTATGCATTAGTTCCAATCCTCAAACATTGCATGATTAGGATGTCATTAACTTGTGGGTTGGGAAGTAGTTGATGACGTAGAACCTATTGCCCTGTTACATTCAAACCCTTGGGAGTTACTCTATGTGTTGCTTATATTACTATGCTATGCTATGCTCGTAGATGTGGTTTGGGTTTGAGTGAAATCCATGACAGATGTGAGATTGTTAAATTAATGGTTCAACTTAAGGTGGCAACTTAATCAAACAACTGGGTGGATTGAGGCACCTGGAGTACCCAGTGTTGCCTGTATTTTTTGGAAATCCCGGAGTACCCGTGTGATCTTCCTATGGACCGCCACCCAGGCTCAAAGGGAACTGAGATGATTCATGCTAGAAACTTCCGTGTGCAGCCACAAGCTATTATGGGCTCTAGCATAGTTGAGTAAGTTACGTGAAGCTCTTTAAGAGGCAGGTCAGCAGGTAGTGGGATGTAGGTTTGGTATGGTCTATCCGGAGTAGAGAGTTAATGTTTCTGAAAGACTGTGTCTCGGTCATCCGTTTCTCAAACACCCTGTAGTGCGAGAAATCCAACGGAGGAGATCGAGTCTTGTGGGGAAAAGTGTGCAAACCTCTACAGAGTGTACAATCTAATCGTGGTTAGCTGTGTCCCCGGTTATGGACAATTCTTGAGTATCTAGTACTTGGGTTATCAAAAGTATCTCATCATGTTTAACTAATATTGTTGGGTTGTTAATCACTTTAATTGGGATTGAGTTGGAGGAACCTTCTCAATGATGTTTCAACTACCATGATAGTAAAATTAAAATCTATTCCTTTGTTGTAGGGAAAAATTGGCTTTTCGCAAAAACTATAAACCATAGAGCTTTCCACCAGCCATAATTTGCATATAGTGATAGCATTATTTTGTTCTTGCTCTACTGTGTTACATTGCCAGCATATTCCATGTGCTGACCCGTTTTCGGGATGCAACGTATTATGCTGCAGACTTTTCAGATGAGGATTAAGGTTCGTTAGGTCGTTGTCATGTAGCTCAGCTATGTCGTTGGAGTTGATGGACTCACTTTATCTTCCAAGCCTTTCGCTGTTACCGTATTAGATGGCCTTAAGCCATACTATTGTAATAAGTTCTCTCTTGAGACACTCGATGTAATAAGTGTGTGATTTCTACTCTGTTATAAATCCTTCGAGTACTGTGTGTGTCAGCATTACCGATCCAGGGATGACACTGAAGCATAGAGACTTGACCATCTGAGGTCGGGTCGCTACAAATGACTCGATCTCAGTCCTTAATTGAAGACATAAAAAATATTCATGTTAAGTATGAGGAACTTGAAAGTCATCATGAAACGCTCTCAACATCTCATGAAAAGCTTTCCTGTGATTATCTTCAAAGGAAGCAAGACCTTGAAAAATTGAGAGCGGCTCATGAAGATCTTCAAAAGGAAACGAGTCACTTCACGCCAAACAGATCAGTTCCGCTTAGGAAGGTTTTGAACCACCATGTCTTAAATGCATTGAGCGTGATAATGCTACTTCTGTTGCTGAATGTTCTACTGCTACTACTGTTGCAATATCTTCAACTGTTGATGTAATAACTAACCCCTCTGCTGAGGATGCCACTGCTATTGCTGATGAGAATGCTAGGTTGAAGACATTGCTTGAAACAGGGATGTTCAAAAGTCTCAAAGGGCATCAAACACTATGTGATGTCCTCAAAAGGCAGATCCTGAACCGAAACCCTAGGAAAGAGGGTGTTGGGTTTGAAAGGAAAATGAATGCTGATGGCTCTTACTGGAAACCTGAGCACTACCCCAAAACCACATGGGTTGCTGCAAAGGAACCTTTAGTGGATCCATCCACCCTATCTGGCTTCACTTGTGCTAATCCCATTGTTATTGATGGATCCTTTGATGCAAACTATAAACTGTTTAAGAATCAGAAGGGTGAAGTGTTTGCCAGGTATATTGGTACTAACTGCAGGAATGGACCGCCTATGAAGAAGGTCTGGGTGCCGAAAAGGTGTTTGGAGAATCTTCCTGTGAATGTCATCATGACACCACAGGTGAAGAAGACAAACCCCAGACCACAGGCTTCATACGGTCCAAAGGCTTCATATAGACAGAGGACTCACCTGAGTCGCACTAACGCAAATGTTTTGCAGGGAAGCCATACTCGGGCCTATGAATATGAGCACGTTTCATCAAACCGCCATGTTCATAAGACCAAGAACTATTCTGCTTATTCTTATGAGTACTATTGTCCACCTGCAAGACTTTTTGCTAGGGCTCCAAAGCCAAAGTTCTCAGATGCTGCACTTAGACTCATTGCTTCGAAGCCACCCTTGAAGATGTGGGTGGCTAAGAAAGCTTAACTCTCTTTTGTAGGGAAAGGTCTCCAGCCGAAAACCAAAATCGTCTGATGCTATTGCTGGGGGCCTTAAACATCTTGTAGGGCGCAAGATCAAATGCCCAAATGGTCTTAGTATGTACTTTGTTCCTGAGTCGCTTGCTACTTTCCCTATCAGTCCTAATCTCGATCTAAGCTTTCATAATCCAGTGGCTCGTCAAATGTTTTTGCTTCACAATTCTCTTCGTGAAGCCTATCCCCCTAACTGCACTGTAGGGTACGACACCAGCTGCTTCAGAATGGATTATTGATAGTGGGTGTACTAATCACATGACTGGCAAGCGAAGTCTTCTTAGACTCAACCTTACGTCCATCTGACAAATGTCACATCACATTTGCTAACACTGGTAAAAGTAAGGTATTGGGTCTAGGTAGAGTTGCAATCTCAAAGGATCAACACATGGATAGAGTCATGCTTGTTGAATCCCTTGGTTTCAACTTAATGTCTGTCTCAATGCTTTGCGATTTAAACATGATTGTGATGTTTGGAAAATATCGTTGCCTTGTTCTAATGGAATCCGGCAAGTCTCTAGTGTTTGAAGGGTATAGGAAAGATGATTTGTACGTGGTAGATTTCTCAGCAGGACCACAGCTTGCCGTATGTCTTCTAGCAAAAGCCTCAGAATGTTGGCTCTGGCATCGGAGGCTAGGGCATGCTGGCATGAGGAACTTGCACACTCTTGCAAGAAAGAAGCATGTCATAGGCATCGAGGGAGTCAAGTTCAAGAAGGATCACTTATGCGGTGCCTGTGAAGTAGGAAAGATGACGAGGGCCAAGCATCCCTCGAAGACAATCATGACAACGACTCAGCCCTTCGAACTGCTCCACATGGACCTTTTCGGTTCCACTCATTACTCAACCCTTACTACTACTGCTTGTCTCTATGGCTTTGTCATTGTTGATGATTATTCAAGATATACTTGGGTGCATATAATCCTCTACAAGATTGAAGTGCAGGATGTCTTCAGACGCTTCGCCAATCGAGCCATGAACAACTATGGCGTCAAGATAAGGCACATCAGAAGTGACAATGGCACTGAATTCAAGAACACTAGGCTAGATACATATCTTGATATTTTGGGCATCACACATGAATTCTCAGCTCCGTACACGCCACAGCAGAATGGCATCGTCGAATGCAAGAACAAAACACTTATTGAGATGGCTCGGACAATGCTTGATGAATACAAGACTCCAAGAAAATTCTGGCCTGAAGCAATTGATACTGCATGCCAAATCATCAACCATGTTTATCTTCACAAGCTTCTGAACAAGACTTCCTATGAGCTCCTTACTGGCAAGAAGCCAATTGTCAGTTACTTCAGAGTATTTGGTGCCAGGTGTTGGATCAAGGATCCACATCACACTTCAAAATTTGCACCAAAAGCACATGAAGGTTTTATGCTTGGATATGGAAAGGATTCGCACTCCTACAGAGTCTTCAACCTCTTTCACAATAAAGTGGTTGAAACTGTGGATGTGCGGTTCGATGAGACTAACGGCTCGCAAAGAGAGCACCTGCCAAATGTGCTAGATGAAGTTCCATCCAGTTAATCAATCAAACTTATGGGAATTGGAGAAATCATACCTTCTGAAGCTCAGCCTGAAGAGGAACTTATCATCTCCGCACCTGATCAACCTGAAGACAATGCTCAGCCTGAAGACAATCCTTCTAACGATGAAAATGATCAGCAAGAGCAAAATCTTCATCCTGTACATCCTCGTGTTGCAAATGAAGTGCAGATTGAGAGAATAATTGATAGCATCAATGCACCAGGTCCACTCACTCGTTCAAGGGCAACACAGCTAGCAAATTTCTGTGGGCACTTTGCATTTGTCTCAATATCTGAACCCAAGAAAGTTGATGAAGCCTTCATGGTGAAGGAAATATGCCCTAGAGGCAATAATAAAATTATTATTTATTTCCTTATATCATGATAAATGTTTATTATTCATGCTAGAATTGTATTAACCGAAAACATAATACATGTGTGAATACATAGACAAACAGTATGTCACTAGTATGCCTCTACTTGACTAGCTCGTTGAATCAAAGATGGTTAAGTTCCCTAGCCATAGACATGAGTTGTCATTTGATTAACGTGATCACATCATTAGAGAATGATGTGATTGACTTGACCCATTCCGTTAGCTTAGCACTTGATCGTTTAGTTTGTTGCTATTGCTTTCTTCATGACTTATACATGTTCCTATGACTATGAGATTATGCAACTCCCGTTTACCGGAGGAACACTTTGTGTGCCACCAAACGTCACAACGTAACTGGGTGATTATAAAGGTGCTCTACAGGTGTCTCCAAAGGTACTTGTTGGGTTGGCGTATTTCGAGATTAGGATTTGTCACTCCGATTGTCGGAGAGGTATCTCTGGGCCCACTCGGTAATGCACATCACTATAAGCCTTGCAAGCATTGCAACTAATGAGTTAGTGGCGGGATGATGTATTACGGAACGAGTAAAGAGACTTGCCGGTAACGAGATTGAACTAGCTATTGAGATACCGATGATCGAATCTCGGGCAAGTAACATACCGATGACAAAGGGAACAACGTATGTTGTTATGCGGTTTGACTGATAAAGATCTTCGTAGAATATGTAGGAGCCAATATGAGCATCCAGGTTCCGCTATTGGTTATTGACCGGAGACGTGTCTCGGTCATGTCTACATAGTTCTCGAACCCGTAGGGTCCGCACGCTTAAAGTTCGATGACAGTTATATTATGAGTTTATATGTTTTGATGTACCGAAGGAGTTCGGAGTCCCGGATGAGATCGGGGACATGACGAGCAGTCTCGAAATGGTCGAGATGTAAAGATCGATATATTGGACGACTATATTCGGACATCGGAAAGGTTCCGTGTGATTCGGATATTTTCGGGAGTACCGGGGAGTTATGGGAATTCGTATTGGGCCTTAATGGGCCATACGGGAAAGGAGAGAAAGGCCTCAAAGGGTGGCTGCACCCCTCCCCATGGGCTGGTCCGAATTGGACTAGGGAGGGGGGCGCCCCCTTCCTTCCTTCTCCTTTTCCCTTCCCTTTCCTTCCCTCCTACTCCTACTATTTGGAAGGGCTCCTAGTTCTACTAGGAAAGGGGGAATCCTACTCCCGGTGGGAGTAGGAGTCCCCTAGGGCGCGTCTGGCCCTCCCCTCCTCCACTCCTTTATATACGGGGGCAGGGGCACCCCAAAGACACAACAATTGATCTCTTGATCTCTTAGCCGTGTGCGGTGCCCCCCTCCACCATAATCCACCTCGGTCATATCGTAGCGGTGCTTAGGCAAAGCCCTGCGGTGGTAGAACATCATCATCATCATCACCACGCCATCGTGCTGACGAAACTCTCCCTCAACACTCGGCTGGATCGGAGTTCGAGGGACGTCATCGAGTTGAACGTGTGCAGAACTTGGAGGTGCCGTGCATTCGGTACTTGATCGGTCGGATCGTGAAGACGTACGACTACATCAACAGCGTTGTGCTAACGCTTCCGCTTTCGGTCTACGAGGGTACATGGACAACACTCTCCCCTCTCGTTGCTATGCATCACCATGATCTTGCGTGTGCGTAGGAAATTTTTGAAATTACTACGTTCCCCAATAGTGGTATCAGAGCCTAGGTTTTATGCGTTGATGTTATATGCACGAGTAGAACACAAGTGAGTTGTGGGTGATATAAGTCATACTGCTTACCAGCATGTCATACTTTGGTTCAGCGGTATTGTTGGATGAAGCGTCCCGGACCGACATTACGCGTACACTTACACAAGACTGGTTCTACCGACGTGCTTTGCACACAGGTGGCTGGCGGGTGTCAGTTTCTCCAACTTTACTTGAACCGAGTGTGGCTACGCCCGGTCCTTCGAAGGTTAAAACAGCATCAACTTGACAAACTATTGTTGTGGTTTTGATGCGTAGGTAAGAACGGTTCTTGCTAAGCCCGTAGCAGCCACGTAAAACTTGCAACAACAAAGTAGAGTACGTCTAACTTGTTTTTGCAGGGCATGTTGTGATGTGATATGGTTAAGACATGATGCTAAATTCTATTGTATGAGATGATCATGTTTTGTAACCAAGTTATCGGCAACTGGCAGGAGCCATATGGTTGTCGCTTTGTTGTATGCAATGCAATCGCGCTGTAATGCTTTACTTTATCACTAAGCGGTAGCGATAGTCGTGGAAGCACAAGATTGGTGAGACGACAATGATGCTACGATGGAGATCAAGGTGTCGCACCGGTGACGATGGTGATCATGACGGTACTTCGGAGATGGAGATCACAAGTAGAAGATGATGATGGCCATATCATATCACTTATATTGATTGCATGTGATGTTTATCTTTTATGCAAATTATCTTGCTTTGATTGACGGTAGCATTATAAGATAATCTCTCACTAAATTTCAAGATAAAAGTGTTCTCCCTGAGTATGCACCGTTGCCAAAGTTCGTCATGCCCAGACACCACGTGATGATCGGGTGTGATAAGCTCTACGTCCATCTACAACGGGTGCAAGCCAGTTTTGCACACGCAGAATACTTAGGTTAAACTTGATGAGCCTAGCATATGCAGATATGGCCTCGGAACACTGAGACCGAAAGGTCAAGCGTGAATCATATAGTAGATATGATCAACATAATGATGTTCACCATTGAAAGCTATTCCATTTCATGTGATGATCGGTTATGGTTTAGTTGATTTGGATCACGTGATCACTTAGATGATTAGAGGGATGTCTATCTAAGTGGGAGTTCTTAAGTAATATGATTAATTGAACTTTAATTTATCATGAACTTAGTCCTAGTAGTATTAGCATATCTATGTTGTAGATCAATAGCTCGCGATGTTGCTCCCAGTTTATTGTGTTCCTAGAGAAAAATTATGTTGAAAAATGTTAGTAGCAATGATGCGGATTGGATCCGTGATCTGAGGATTATCCTCATTGCTGCACAGAAGAATTATGTCTTTGATGCACCGCTAGGTGACAGACCTATTGTAGGAGTAGATGTAGATGTTATGAACGTTTGGCTAGCCTCAATGTGATGACTACTTGATAGTTTAGTGCACCATGCTTAACGGCTTAGAATCGGGACTTCAAAGACGTTTTGAATGTCATGGACCATATGAGATGTTCCAGGAGTTGAAGTTAATATTTCAAGCAAATACGCGAGTTGAGAGATATGAAGTCTCCAACAAGTTCTATAGTTAAAAGATGGAGGAGAATAGCTCAAGCAGTGAGCATGTGCTCAGATTGTCTGGGTACTACAATCGCTTGAATCAAGTGGGAGTTAATCTTCCAGATAAGATAGTGATTGACAGAATTCTCTAGTCACCATCACCAAGTTAGTAGAACTTCGTGATGAACTATGATATGCAAGGGATAACGGAAACGATTCCCAAGCTCTTCGTAATGCTTAAATCAACGAAGGTAGAAATCAAGAAAAAATATCAAGTGTTGATGGTAGACAAGACCACTAGTTTCAAGAAAAGGGCAAAGGGAAGAAGGGGTACTTCAAGAAGAACAGCAAGCAAGTTGCTGCTCAAGTGAAGAAGCCCAAGTCTGATCCTAAGCCTGAGACTAAGTGCTTCTACTGCAAAGGGACCGGTCACTGGAAGCAGGACTACCCGAAGTATTTGGCGGATAAGAAGGATGGCAAAGTGAACAAAGGTATATTTGATATACAGATTATTGATGTGTATTTTACTAGTGTTTGTAACAACCCCTCGGTATTTGATACTGGTTTAGTTGCTAAGAGTAGTAACTCGAAACGGGAGTTGCGGAATGAACATAAACTAGTTAAGGGTGAAGTGACGACGTGTGTTGGAAATAGTTCCAAGATTGATATGATCATCATCGCACACTCCCTATACTTTCGGGATTAGTGTTGAACCTAAATAAGTGTTATTTAGTGTTTGTGTTGAGCATGAATATGACTTGATCATGTTTATTGCAGTACAGTTATTCATTTAAGTAAGAGAATAAATTGTTGTTCTGTTTACATGAATAAAACCTTATATGGTTACACACCCAATGAAAATGGTTCGTTGGATCTCGATCATAGTGATACACATATTCATAATATTGAAACCAAAAGATGCAAAGTTAATAATGATAGTGCAAATTATTTGTGGCACTGCCGTTTAGGTCATATTGGTATAAAGCGCATGAATAAACTCCATGCTGATGGACTTTTGGAATCACTTGATTATGAATTAGTTGATGCTTGCGAACCATGCCTCATGGGCAAGATGACTAAGACTCCGTTCTCCGGAACAATGCAGCAAGCAACAGATTTGTTGGAAATCATACATATTGATGTATGTGGTCCGATGAATATTGAGGCTCGCGGCAGGTATCATTATTTTCTAATCTTCACAGATGATTTGAGTAGATATGAGTATATCTACTTGACAAAACACAAATCTGAAACATTTGAAAAGTTCAAAGAATTTCAGAGTGAAGTGGAGAATCATCGTAACAAAAATAAAAGTTTCTACCATATGATCGCAGAAGGAAAATATTTGAGTTACGAGTTTGGCCTTCAGTTAAAACATTGTGAAATAGTTTCACTACTCACGCCACCTGGAACACTATAGTGTAATGGTGTGTCTGAACATCGTAACCATACTTTATTAGATATGGTGCGATCTATGACGTCTCTTAGTGATTTACCGCTATCGTTTTGGGGTTATGCATTAGAGACAGCTACATTCACGTTAAATAGGGCACCATCTAAATCCGTTGAGACGACACCGTATGAACTATGGTTGGGCAAGACACCTAAGCTGTCGTTTCTTAAAGTTTGAGGTTGCAATATTGTAACACCCCGGATATGATTTACCTAATATGTACTCCAACTCTTGCCGTTTCCGACGCTAAGTTATTTTATTTTCTTGGGTTTGGGTTTTTGTCTCCGTGTGTGGTTGTTGTTGTCATGCATCTCATATCATGTCATCATGTGCATTGCATTTGCATACGTGTTTGTCTCATGCATCCGAGCATTTTCCCCGTTTTCTGTTTTGCATTCCAGCGCTCCGTTCTCCTCCGGTGGTCATTTCTACCTTTATTTCGTGTGTGGGGGTTAAACATTTCCGGATTGGACCGAGACTTGCCAAGCGGCCTTGGTTTACTACCGGTAGACCGCATGTCAAGTTTCGTACCATTTGGACTTCGTTTGATGCTCCAACGGTTAACCGAGGGACCGAAAAGGCCTCGTGTGTGTTGCAGCCCAACACCCCTCCATTTTGGCCCAAAACCCACCAAAACCCTCTCCATCATCTAGAGCGTTCGATCACGATCACGTGGCCGAAAACCGCACCTCATTTGGACTCTCCTAGCTCCCTCTAGGCCTATATATAGCTCCTTCCCGAAAAATTCGGATCTCTTCCCCGAAACCCTAGCCCTCTTCTTCCTCCGTGCGCCAGACAATGTCCGCCTGCGCCGGATGTGTCCACTGCGCCCGCCGCTGCCACATGGCGCCTTCCCATTCGCCGCCGCCACCGCGCCCACATCGTCGCCGCGCGGGCCCGCCTGGGCCCGGAGAGAGCCCTCCCGGCCGACGCGCGCGTCGCCGCCCCGCGCCTTCGTCCTCCCCGCGTA
>NC_041382.1:696900476-696902810 GCF_002162155.2 Triticum dicoccoides | reverse complement strand
GATCTCGTCGCCCGGCCAGCCCCGGCGACCTCCACCGCCCCGCCGCGGTTCCTCGACGCCGGCGACCCGGCCGCGCCTCGCCCCCTCGTCGTCCGGCGGCCCGCCGCCCTCCGTCGTCCTCCTCCTCGACCTCCGACCTCGGCTCTGGAGACGTTGAACATCGGGAGGCGCGCCAGCTACAGTAACTCCGGCGAGATCCGATCTGGATCTGGAAACCCTAGGGGTTGACTTTCTCATTCCTAACCCTATTTATTTTGCTATGTTCATCGTGCCGAAACTTTGCATCCGTAGATCCGTTTTGGGCGTGTGGCATATCAAAATGTTCATCTCAGAGATTACATCATTTCGTCTCATTGCATCATTTTCATTTGATTTCATCTTGATGCTCGAAATGCTGTTGGAAGAGTGCTATTTGAGTTAATTGTCAGATCTGCTGCTCCAAATAGCTATTTGTCATTTTTGCCATGATTAATGTGTGCATGATATGCCCCTGAGCTCTTCATGAGTTTTGTTATATGCTTTGTCATCTTTCCAGAGGTGCCATCCATGTATTTTTGTGATGTGTGTGGTGACTAGCACAAGCTTGCAAAGTGGTGCATTCGTTAATGCTGATTTCAGGGACTTAGCAATTCCACCAAGTCCTTGGACTATTTTTATCAATATGCCATATGTTCATGTTGTTTCCTAGTGATCGGTGCCTCTTTTGAGGATGATCAGTAAGGATGATTTGTTAATATTGTAGTGATCTATCCATCCTTGTCTTTGTTTGCAATTATGGGGCACCCTAGCTTGAGTCAATCGAGCTCTACTTTTGCTATTTCGTGAATCTAGGCAGATTATCTACTTGTTAGCGATTTTGCCGAGGATGTTGTAGTTGATCCGTGCATGCTATGTTATTGTTCTTGCCATGTCTAGCTTGTATAATGTGTATTCTTGATGGGTCTATGCTTAGATTATCATGACATGCTCTGTAGTGAGTGCATCGAGTTCGTAAACATGCCTACTTGATATCTGATTTGCATGCTCCAGTTTTTCACTAAGTCTGTGATCTGATTATGTTTTTGCCATGTTCACATGCTTGCAATTGTATTTTATGATCCCTTTTGGCTCAAGGTCACTAAGGGACTTTTGTTACGCTCTTTGAGTAGCTCCATGCCATGCTTTACTTTGCCATGTTCAGGCCTTGTAGCATATAGTTTTCATGCTCCAAAGTGTGCTACCTGATCTGAAATTCCAGACAGGTGTTAATTTCACTAAGTCTGAAATCTGTTTACCAATTGCACTTTTGCCATGCTTGTTTGAACCTGTTAGTGGATGAATTGGCCGTAGCTCAGTGTTCATCTTTTATTAAGCATCATGAATGGATCCCTGCCATGTATTTTGTTGCCATGTTTGGGTGCTGTAGCATGTTTAACTTGTTGCATTTAGATGGCTACTTGCTGTTTATCGCAGACCGGTGCCATATTTGAATTGCTTGCCATTTCCAAATCGTGTCTCCGATTCCGGTGTTCTTTATACAGATTTCAACCGAAATAACCTCACCTTTCTAGTGGCGCACTTGGATTTCCAAGTTGAGTCCAGGTTCATTCATTCCTTGTCAAATCTTGCATATGCATCACATATCGCATCCCGCATAGCATACCATGTTTGCATCATGTTATTTGAGTTTGCACGTGATTGATTGTGTCCTTTTTGCTTGTTTGTCTTGTTTGGGTAGATCCGGGAGACGAGTTTGCTAATGAGGAGCCCGTTGAGTTTGCTTTCGAGGATCCAGTCAACTCTGACAACTTTGCAAGCAAGATGATCATACCCTCGAAATCACTTCTATCTTTGCTTTGCTAGATGCTCGCTCTTTTGCTATGCCTATGCTACGATGCCTACCGCTTGCTTATCATGCCTCCCAAATTTCCATGTCAAACCTCTAACCCGCCTTGTCCTAGCAAACCGTTGATTGGCTATGTTACCGCTTTGCTCAACCCCTCTTATAGTGTTGCTAGTTGCAGGTGAAGATTGGAGACCTTTCCTTGTTGGAACATTATTTTCTTGTTGGGATATCATTATATTATCTTATTATCTTAATGCATCTATATACTTGGTAAAGGGTGGAAGGCTCGGACTTTTGCCTAGTGTTTTGTTCCACTCTTGCCGCCCTAGTTTCCGTCATATCGGTGTTATGTTCCCGGATTTTTGCATTCCTTACGCGGTTGGGTGATAATGGGAACCCCTTGACAGTTCGCCTTGAATAAAGCTTTTCCAGCAGTGCCCAACCTTGGTTTTACCATTTGCCACCTAGCCTCTTTTTCCCTTGGGTTTCCGGACCCCGAGGGTCATCTT
>NC_041382.1:696859313-696900266 GCF_002162155.2 Triticum dicoccoides | reverse complement strand
GTTGGTCCAACCGAGCGATGTCCGGGGCTACCAGGGGCAACTCTGGGCTGGCCTACCCGACGTCTGGCTCATTTGAGTGTGCCCTGAGAACGAGATATGTGCAACTCCTATCGGGATTTGTTGGCACATTCGGGCGGTGTTGCTGCATTTGTTTTAACTTGTCGAAGTGTCTTGTAGAACCGGGATACCGAGCCTGATCGGAATGTCTCGGGAGAAGGTATATCCTTCGTTGACCGTGAGAGCTTGTCATGGGCTAAGTTGGGACTCCCCTGCAGGGATTTGAACTTTCAAAAGCCGTGCCCGCGGTTATGGGAAGATGGGAATTTGTTAATGTTCGGTTGTAGATAACTTGAACCTTAACTTAATTAAAATGTATCAACGGTGTGTGTTACCGTGATGGTCTCTTCTCGACGGAGTCCGGGAAGTGAACACGGTGTTGGAGTAATGCTTGCCGCAGGTTTGTTCTCTAGTTATTGTTCGCGCGTTGCCTTCTCTTCTCGCTCTCTTTTGCAAACAGGTTAGCCACCATATATGCTAGTCGCTTGCTACAGCTCCACATATTTACCTTGCCTTACCTACAAGCTTAAATAGTCTTGATCGCGAGGGTGCGAGATTGCTGAGTCCCTGTGGCTCACAGATTGCTTCCAAACCAGATGCAGGGCCAGACGACTCCGTTCCAGATGACGCGCTTGAGCTCAAGTGGGAGTTCGACGAGGACTCACGCCGTTACTATGTGTCTTTCCCTGATGATCAGTAGTGGTGCCCAGTTGGGGCGATCGGGACCATGTCACATGTTGGGTTGATCTTTTATTTTGGCACCATAGTCGGGCCATGAGTGATTGGTTGATGTAATGCTATTTATGTACTTTGTTTGACGTGGCGAGTGTAAGCCAACTATGTACCTTCCCCTTTTATTATCTATATTACATGGGATGTTGTGAAGATTACCTTACTTGCGACATTGCTTTCAATGCAGTTATGCCTCTAAGTCGTGCTTTGACACGTAGGAGATATAGCCGCATCGAGGGAGTAACAAATGCTTATGTGAAAAAGTTTCAACCTGATAAGCTCAAACCCAAATCGGAGAAGTGCGTCTTCATAGGATACCCAAAAGAAAATGTTGGGTACACCTTCTATCACAGATCCGAAGGCAAGATATTCGTTGCTTTGAATGGATCCTTTCTAGAGAAGGAGTTTCTCTCGAAAGAAGTGAGTGGGAGGAAAGTAGAACTTGATGAGGTAACTGTACCTGCTCCCTTATTGGAAAGTAGTTCATCACAGAAATCTGTTCCTATGACTACTACACCAATTAGTGAGGAAGCTAATGATGATGATCATGTAACTTCAGATCAAGTTACTACCGAACCTCGTAGGTAAACCAGAGTGAGATCCGCACCAGAGTGGTACGGTAATCCTGTTCTGGAGGTCATGTTACTTGACCATGACGAGCCTACGAACTATGAGGAAGCGATGATGAGCCCAGATTCCGTGAAATGGCTTGAGGCCATGAAATCTGAGATGAGATCCATGTATGAGAACAAAGTATGGACTTTGATTGACTTGCCCATTGATTGGTGAGCCATTGAGATTAAATGGATCTTCAAGAGGAAGACAGACGCTGATAGTAGTGTTACTATCTACAAAGCTAGAATTGTCGCAAAAAGGTTTTCGATAAGTTGAAGGTGTTGACTACGATGAGAGTTTCTCACTCGTATCTATGCTTAAGTCTGTCTGAATCATGTTAGCAATTGCCGCATTTTATGAAATCTGGCAAATGGATAAACAAAACTGCATTCCTTAATGGATTTATTAAAGAAGAGTTGTATATGA
Organism: Triticum dicoccoides; assembly: GCF_002162155.2. Taxonomy (NCBI): domain Eukaryota; kingdom Viridiplantae; phylum Streptophyta; class Magnoliopsida; order Poales; family Poaceae; genus Triticum; species Triticum dicoccoides. The sequence continues at coordinate 696,898,436 of NC_041382.1, read as the reverse complement.
TGCAACCAGAAGGTTTTGTCAATCCTAAAGGTACTAACAAAATATGCAAGCTCCAGCGATCCATCTATGGACTGGTGCAAGCATCTCGGAGTTGGAATATACACTTTGATAAGTTGATCAAAGCATATAGTTTTATATAGACTCGCGATGAAGTCTGTATTTACAAGAAAGTGAGTGAGAGCACTACAACATTTCTGATAAATATATGTGAATGACATATTGTTGATCGGAGATAATGTAGAATTATTCTGCAAAGCATAAAGGAATGTTTGAAAGGAGTTTTTCAAAGAAAGACCTCGGTGAAGCTGCTTACATATTGAGCATCAAGATCTATAGAGATAGATCAAGATGCTTGATAAGTTTAACCAATGAGTACATACCTTGACAAGATTTTGAAGTAGTTCAAAATGGAACAGTCAAAGAAGGAGTTCTTGCCTGTGTTACAAGGTGTGAAGTTGAGTAAGACTCAAAACCCGACCACGGCAGAAGATAGAGAGAGAATGAAAGTCATTCCCTATGCCTTAGCCATAGGTTCTATAAAGTATTGCCCAGAGTTTGGCAAGGGAGTACAATAGTGATCTAGGAGTAGATCACTGGACATTGGTCAAAATTATCCGTAGTGGAATAAGGATATGTTTCTCGATTATGGAGGTGACAAAAGGTTCATCGTAAAGGGTTACGTCGATGCAAGTTTTGACACGGATCCAGATGACTCAAAGTCTCAATCTGGATACACATTTAAAGTGGGAGCAATTAGCTAGAGTAGCTCAGTGCAGAGCATTGTTGACATAGAAATTTGCAAAATACATACGGATCTGAATGTAGCAGACCCGTTGACTAAACTTCCCTCACAAGCAAAACATGATCACACCTTAGTACTCATTGGGTATTAATCACATAGTGATGTGAACTAGATTATTGACTCTAGTAAACCCTTTGGGTGTTGGTCACATGACGATGTGAACTATGGGTGTTAATCACATGGTGATGTGAACTATTAATGTTAAATCACATGGCGATGTGAACTAGATTATTGACTCTACTGCAAGTGGGAGACTGAAGGAAATATGCTCTAGAGGCAATAATAAAATTATTATTTATTTCCTTATATCATGATAAATGTTTGTTATTCATGCTAGAATTGTATTAACCAGAAACATAATACATGTGTGAATACATAGACAAACAGTATGTCACTAGTATGCCTCTACTTGACTAGCTCGTTGAATCAAAGATGGTTAAGTTTCCTAGCCATAGACATGAGTTGTCATTTGATTAACGGGATCACATCGTTAGAGAATGATGTGATTGACTTGACCCATTCCGTTAGCTTAGCACTTGATCGTTTAGTTTGTTGCTATTGCTTTCTTCATGACTTATACATGTTCCTATGACTATGAGATTATGCAACTCCCGTTTACCGGAGGAACACTTTGTGTGCCACCAAACGTCACAACGTAACTGGGTGATTATAAAGGTGCTCTACAGGTGTCTCCAAAGGTACTTGTTGGGTTGGCGTATTTCGAGATTAGGATTTGTCACTCCGATTGTTGGAGAGGTATCTCTGGGCCCACTCGATAATGCACATCACTATAAGCCTTGCAAGCATTGCAACTAATGAGTTAGTTGTGGGATGATGTATTACAGAACGAGTAAAGAGACTTGCCGGTAACGAGATTGAACTAGGTATTGAGATACCGATGATCGAATCTCGGGCAAGTAACATACCGATGACAAAGGGAACAACGTATGTTGTTATGCGGTTTGACCGATAAAGATCTTCGTAGAATATGTAGGAGCCAATATGAGCATCCAGGTTCCGCTATTGGTTATTGACCGGAGACGTGTCTCGGTCATGTCTACATAGTTCTCGAACCCGTAGGGTCCGCACGCTTAAAGTTCGATGACGATTATATTATGAGTTTATATGTTTTGATGTACCGAAGGAGTTCGGAGTCCCGGATGAGATCGGGGACATGACGAGGAGTCTCGAAATGGTCGAGACGTAAAGATCGATATATTGGACGACTATATTTGGACATCGGAAAGGTTCCGACTGATTCGAATATTTGCGGGAGTACCGGGGAGTTACGGGAATTCGTATTGGGCCTTAATGGGCCATACGGGAAAGGGGAGAAAGGCCTCAAAGGGTGGCTGCACCCCTCCCCATGGGCTGGTCCGAATTGGACTAAGGAGGGGGGGCGCCCCCTTCCTTCCTTCTCCTTTTCCCTTCCCTTTCCTTCCCTCCTACTCCTACTATTTGGAAGGGGTCCTAGTTCTACTAGGAAAGGGGGAATCCTACTCCTGGTGGGAGTAGGACTCCCCTAGGGCGCGCCATAGAGAGGTCCGGCCCTCCCCTCCTCCACTCCTTTATATACGAGGGCAGGGGGCACCCCAAAGACACAACAATTGATCTCGTGATCTCTTAGCCGTGTGCGGTGCCCCCCTCCACCATAATCCACCTCGGTCATATCGTAGCGGTGCTTAGGCGAAGTCCTGCGTCGGTAGAACATCATCATCATCACCACACCATCGTGCTGACGAAACTCTCCCTCAACACTCGACTGGATCGGAGTTCGAGGGACGTCATCGAGTTGAACGTGTGCAGAAATCAGAGGTGTCGTGCGTTCAGTACTTGATCGGTCGGATCATGAAGACGTACGACTACATCAACCGCGTTGTGCTAACGCTTCCGCTTTCGGTATACAAGAGTACGTGGACAACACTCTCCCCTCTCGTTGCTATGCATCACCATGATCTTGCATGTGCGTAGGAAATTTTTGAAATTACTACGTTCCCCAATACATGGAACCTGAATGGATTCAAGCTATGCAAGAAGAGCTTCAACAGTTTGAGCTGAATAATGTATGGGAACTGGTTAAGCGTCCTGATCCCGCAAGCACAATATAATAGGCACCAAATGGATATATCGCAACAAGCAAGATGAGCATGGTCAAGTTGTCAGAAACAAAGCTCATCTCGTTGCTCAAGGATATACTCAAGTTGAAGGGATTGACTTCGATGAGACATTTGCTCCTGTGGCTAGACTTGAAGCCATACACATACTGCTGGCCTATGCAAATCATCATAACATTCTTCTGCATCAAATGGATGTGAAGAGCGCTTTTCTCAATGGCAAGATTGATGAAGTGTATGTTGCACAACCGTCTAGCTTTGAAGATCCAAAACATCCTGATATGGTGTACAAGCTCAAAAAGGCACTGTATGGCCTCAAACAAGCCCCTAGGGCTTGGTATGACACACTCAAAGACTTCCTGAAGAGCAAAGGCTTCAAACCTGGTTCCCTCGACCCTACTCTCTTCACGAAGACATATGATGGTGAACTGTTTGTGTGCCAAATATATGTGGATGACATTATCTTCGGCTGCACCAATCAGAAATAGACTGATGAGTTTGGATATATGATGCAAGAGGAATATCAGATGTCCATGATGGGTGAGCTGAAGTTCTTCCTTGGTCTTCAAATACGTCAGCAACGCAACGACATCTTTATATCTCAAGAGAAATACCTCAAAGAATGCCTGAAGAAATTTGGAATGCAAGATTGCAAAGGCTACACGACGCCAATTCCAGCCAAACATCATCTGGGTCCCGACAACAATGGTAAAGAGTTCGATCAAAAGGTATACCGCTCCATGATTGGTTCCTTACTTTATTTATGTGCATCTAGGCCAGATATCATGCTTAGTGTTTGCATGTGTGCCCGGTTCCAAGCGGCACCAAAGGAATCGCATCACTTAGCTGTGAAGCGAATTCTCAGATATTTGGCTCACACCCCAACACTAGGATTATGGTATCCAAAGGGCTCAGAGTTTGATCTAGTTGGATTTTCGGATGCTGATTATGCTGGTGACAAGGTGGATCACAAGTCTACATCAGGCACATGTCATTTTCTGGGACGATCACTTGTATGTTGGTCTTCAAAGAAGCAGAACTGTGTATCTCTCTCCACTGCTGAATCTGAATACATTGCTGCTAGATCTTGCTGCGCTCAGCTTCTATGGATGAAGCAAACACTCAAAGACTATGGCATTCACCTGAAGCAAGTACCACTCTACTGCGACAACGAAAGCGCCATCAAGATTGCCAACAACCCAGTTCAACACTCGAAGACAAAGCACATTGAAATTTGTCATCACTTTCTCAGAGATCATGTTGTGAAGGAAGATATTGATATCATACATGTCAACACTGAAGAGCAATTGGCAGATATCTTCACCAAGCCCTTGGATGAGAAGAGGTTTTGCAAGTTACGGTGTGAGCTAAATATCTTGAAATCCTCAAATGTCCTGTGATCAGGCACACATCCTAACACTTATGCATGTTGATGACTTAGATGTGCAACACACGAAGTAAAGTATATCTTCAATCAATGAAGACTTACATTCTGAGTGTGAATACATTAACGTGGAATTTGACTTCGGAGCGCCACGATAACTGTGCGCTGTGTCTGGGTCTAATACTTCCTATACAATGGGTAACGCCACCACCAAATTCTTCTGTTTGAAGTGTTTTACCCATGGCGTTACATGTGCTATGTCTTCACATTTTGTTTGTCTTCATTTTCAACTTGTCTTCATGATTATCTTCACTATGTTGACTTGATTGTCTTCTGATATATACATACTAGTGTTCTGTCCTCTACAACATTCACTTATAGCTATGACTTCCTTGTTGAATCTTTTGAATGAAGTGAATGTGATCGGACCCTAATCTCTCTATGCTTTCTATATCAAACTCTATCTGTCCAAATCATATGCATTCTATTCAAACTATCGAATGTCTTCTCTGCGTCCTAGTCAGTAGAAGATACAGAGACAAACATTAAGTCCATTTTCAATGCTAATTCCTCAACCTGAAACCCGGAGAAGTGGGAATGACCACCTGACAATCCAGGCATGCATGGGAACATGGAACAACCTCCGATATGTTGCATGAAGGCCACGTGTACTTCAGATGTGAATCGCCAGGGGCACCTGTGTAATAACAATGTGCCATCCATGTCCCTATAAATACATGCCTCACCACAATCACCGCTAGCCCTCGACGACGCCGGCGACGAAGCACTTAGCTGTCGCGACCTCACCGACGCCGTCTTCACACCGGCCGCGGACATCATCTTCTCTGCCATCGTCGTAGGTGTCCTCCATCGCCAAGTTAGGGCACGGACGATCGAACTGCTCGGCCTCCTCTCCCACTCCGTCTAGCAGTTCTTCATGTGGTAAATAAAACTTCCTTTTTACGGCCCCTTTGATCCTATAGATTCATCACTTTCTACCACAAGCAGTTTCTGTTCACACAAGTTGGATCTATTTCATACCGCATCTCATAATATGCCTAGTATGTTCACTTATGCTTCACAAAGTAGTTAGATTCCTCACTTGTACTTATTCGTGGATTCGTACAAATCTGGAAACAACTCTCTATCTATGAGTGAATGTCTTCGCACTATGAGGTCAATGTCTTCTAAACTGATTTATCTTCAAAATCTTCTGAGAATGCATATGACCTCTTCCCCTTCCCTCGCACCTTAATGCTTTCACAGGTACATGTTCGTGGGAGAATCCCTTGGTTCTCATAGTCTGCATTCATTTGCAGAATTCTTACAGCATCATATAAATTCTCCCGAAGCCAGTTCCTGTTTGACCCGCAGGCGGAAGCCTTTGAAACCTTTAAACGTGTTGAAGCCATTCAGTTTGAAGTTCATGGCTACAGAGAAATCTACAAGGAAGGGAGGCAGATAGTGCCGTGGAAACACTGCTAAGGACCTGCCACCAGATCTCTATGAGCTATACAAGTCAGATCCAGAAGAAACCTATGGAGAACGCAAGAACCGAATCCAATGGATTCGAAGACATTGGGCAGAGGAATGGTTCAAGTACAGATTCGTCACCGACGAATATGCTGAGAAGAGTGCCATCAAGGTCCCATGGGGAGATATCATATACAAAGGTATTCAGCCCAAATCACAGTCCGAAGCTATTGCTCAAGGCTTTTACCCCTACATGCTTCGTGGACCTCAGCCTGCTAATGCCGACACATCCTCTCTGTTATGGTGTCGCGAAGACAATCTCTTCAAGCGCAACTATCAGTTTGCACAGAACTCTGCCAAGGAAAACAAGAAGTCATTGGGATTAGACTTCAACCCAGGCCCCTCTGCGCCACGTGCTGATGGCACACGAGAAGCTGAACCCAATCTGGTTGGGCTGTCACATCCCTAGCTTCTGGTGCTGTCTAGTGTTTGCATTTTGTTGCATCATGTTTAAATTTTATTTAAGTTGAATTGGGGATGACAGAAATCCCCAGCACCCCCCCCCCTTAGCAACTAGGGTTTACTAAAATCTTTTTCAATGAACCCAAAATGCCCTTCATAAATGTTAATCATTTTTGTTTTGGTCCAGAACCTCTGCCAAAAATGGTGCACATTTTCTAGGTCACTCTGGATTTTTGAATTAATCCATTAAGTATTTGCATTTGGGCATTTAATTCCTATAAATATTTTAATTGCCCAAATAATATTGATAATGCTTGAGGGCTGTTAGAAATAATTTCATAAGTGCCCACAATTATTTTTAGCATTTATTCAAATGGTTTAGTATTTTACTAAATCAAAACAAAACTGAAACAAATAAAGGAGAGAGAGAGAGAACCCCACCTGCGCCTCACCTGTGCTGGCCCAGCCCACCCTGCCAGTCCACTTGGCGGCCCAGCCCACCAGGGGCACCGCCGTCTTCAACCTCTGCCTACTGGCAGAGGCGTGTCGACGCGCCCGTGCCCGGGCCTCCACCTCCTGCTTCGCCGTGGCAGCCTCCCCGACATCCTCGCGACGCCACGGAGACACCCAGAGCCTCCCCTCGTTCTCCCCACTCCCTCTGGACCGCTCCCCCTCCTCTGGCTCCCTCTTCCCCTTTCTTCCCTGCGAGCACCCAAGAGCACCGACGAGCTCCACCGCGGCCAATGTCCACCCCTCACCTCGCCGATGCTTCCAGAAGAACCGCCGCGCCTTCCTCTTCGTCTCCGCCAACTCACGTGACGCCGGGTGCACCGCAGCGTCGTCCCCGCCGCCTTCATCGCCGCATCTGTCCGGCGATCGCCGCGGTCGATTCGCCGTCTTCGACGCCTCCCCGAGACCACCGAGCTACTCTTCGACCTTGCTGTGAGCCCCGGAGTATTTACTCTCACCTCTCCCTCTCTGGTCCGTCCCCTAGCTAGCTGCGCCGCCATGGCCGTAGCTCGCCGTCCGCCATGACCGGCTAGCCTCACGCCCCCGAGCTCCTGCACTTGCGTTTGTTGCACCGGCGTGCTCCTGGTGACCCCAGGAACCCGTAGAGCCCCACAGCTGATCTCGCCGTGCCGTGTAACGCCGAACCCAAGCACGCCCGAGCTCCGGCCGCCGCTGCCGAGCTCGAGGCCATCGTCTCCGGCCGCCCTAGCTGCTGCTGCTTGCTGAAACGGGCGCAGGTGAGCTCTAGCTCTTCGTAGCCGCTCTCCTCCGTCCATTTGGACGCCGGAGGAGCGAGCCCGAGCCCTCCGCCGCGCCTGTTGCCACCGGCGACGAACCGCCGGTTGGTTAGGCCCTGTTGACCAGGGGTTTGACCTCCCCTGGGTCGATGACAGGTGGGGCCAGCCCCCTGTTAATTAGTTTAGTTTATTCTAACTTATTTAGCCACTGTTTCACTGACATGTAGGCCCTAATGTTTATTTAGCTGACTAATTAATGAATTAGGTTAATTAAGCTCTGTTTTAATCGCCCTGCAGCTGACACACGGGTCCCACGCGACAGGTTTGACCCTGGTCAACCCTGTTGACTTGCTAACGTCACACAGGCGTCATGCTGACGCAGTAAGTATTTCTGGAATTAAAATAAATCAGGAAATGATTTATAAATTTCAGAAAATACCCCAAACTTCTAAAAATCATATAAAATCAACCGTAACTCCAAATCAAATAATTTATATATGAAAAATTATCAGAAAAATCCAATCTATCCATCTGTACCATTTTCATGCATGTTAGAACAACTTATGACTACTGTTTAGGACAATTCAATTAAATGGCATTTAAGAAATCACATATGGAGTTTGAATTTGAACCTAGTGTTCAAACCAACTCCATTTAACTTGTTGTTAGTTGCATTAGCTCAATCAACAGCATGTTGCCATGTCATGATCATGCATCATACTGTGCATTGCATTGATCGTGTTTCTTCTGTGTTTGCCGGTGTTGTTCCCCCTCGGTAGACGCTGTACCGATGATGTGATCGTTGACACTGATGAAGACTGAATGTTATCTTCAGAAGTGCCAGGCAAGCAAAACCCCCTTGTTCATTCCAATAAAATCCCACTCTCTTGCTCCTGCTCTCTTTTACTGCATTAGGACAACAACGATTCATCTGTTACTTGTTGCGGTAGCTGAACCCCTTTATCCTTTGCATGACCTGTCATTGCCACAGTAAATAGATGAAACCCACTAGCATGAGTAGGAGTTGTTTGAGCCCTGTTGTGCCTACTCATTCATGCTTGTTGGTCATGCTTGCTACTGCTTAGAGTTGAGTCAGGTCTGATTCATCGGGGATGAATCAGAGGTGTGTGAACATGTCCTACTGTGTGTGAGCTAAGTGTGTGAACACGTTTTGGTAAAGGTAGCGGTGAGAGGCCATGTAGGAGTACATGGTGGGTTGTCTCATTGAAGCCGTCCTTAGGAACTGAGTTCTGTGTTTGTGATCCATGATTCAGCTACTACCATGCATTGGGCCCTGAAATATGACCCCGCTCGACTTCTTATTCACCCTAGTCCTCTGTCCAGGAGTTGCAAGTAGTTTCTGGTGTTTGTAGCTTACTGGAGGCCGTGGACAGCGCTGACCGTAGGGGTGGGCTGTGATGCGGTAGGTACGTGGCACGGTGTAGCGGATACCCGTTAGGTATCTCGGGAACCCTGCACACATCGTTTGGGGCTATGAGCGAAACTCCGGCCGAATCTCCTCATGGATGGAACCCGAATAGGCGATAAACCTGGACTAGAGACTTGAGTGTTTAGGTAGGTCATGGTCTACACCCACGCCGGCTTTCGCTTGAAGTCTGCCGAGCACATGTCGTGTGCAGACGCTAAGTGGTGGAAACATGTATGAAGAAGTACACCCCTGCAGGGTTAACATCATCTATTCGAATAGCCGTGTCCGTGGTAAAGGACTTCTGGGTTGCCTATATCAGTTCATAGACAAGTGAAAGTGGATACTCTAAAATACGCAAGATAAGTGTGAGTGCTATGGATGGCGTTCTCGTAGGGAGACGGGAGCGGTTCCATAGTGGTGTATTGGTTGGTGAATATGTGGACTCGTGTGCGCCTCCTCAAAAGAGTTGCTTGCAGTCGTAGTTTAGGATAGCCACCGAGTCAAAGCTGGCTTGCTGCAGCTAAACCCCACCATCCCCTTTGTTGATAATGATGCATATGTAGTTAGTTCTGATGTATGTCTTGCTGGGTACATTTGTACTCACGTTTGCCTATTTTATGTTTTTGCAGAGAGACTTCGGTCTCGCTAGTAGTTCCGCGTGGACTTCAATGTTTAGCTTGATACCTCAGCTACGATCTTGTGCCCTCGGCAGGATCTGGTAGATAGTCAGGCTTCTCAGCCTCTTTCATTTATAGTTGTCTGTACTCAGACATGATAGCTTCCGCTTGTGCTTTGATTTGTATGCTCTGAATGTTGGGTCATGAGACCCCTGTTTGTAATATCTCGCTCCTCGGAGCCTATCGAATAAAATACTTGAGTTATAGAGTCATGTTTGATGCCATGTTGTATTTGCACATATCGAGCATATTGTGTGTATGTTATTGAAATGCTTGGTATGTGTGGGATCTGACTATCTAGTTGTTTATCCTTAGTAGCCTCTCTTACCGGGAAATGTCTCCTAGTGTTTCCACTGAGCCATGGTAGCTTGCTACTGCTCCGGAACACTTAGGCTGGCCGGCATGTGTCCTTCTTCGTTCCTGTGTCTGTCTCTTCGGGGAAATGTCACACGATGAATACTAGAGTCCTGTTAGCCCGCTACAGCCCGGTTCACCGGAGTCCTGCTAGCCCAGTTGCTATAGCCTGGATTCACTCGCTGATGACCGACACGTTCGATGCTGGGTCATGGATGCCTGTGCCTGTAAGTTAGTGCCACTTTGGGTTCACGACTAGCCATGTCAGCCCGGGTTCTTTGTCATATGGATGCCAGCGGCACTATCATATACGTGAGCCAAAAGCGCAAACGGTCCCGGGCCAGGTAAGGTGGCACCCGTGGGAATACCGTGCGTGAGGCCGCAAAGTGATATGATGTGTTACATGCTAGATCAGTGTGACTTAGGATCGGGGTCCTGACAGCGTTGGTATCAGAGCTTGACTGCCTGTAGGATTACCAAGCCAAACCGGTCGAAGTTGAGTCTAGAAATTCTTTAGTTATATAAGGGAATTGATTGTGGGATGGAACGTAAGGCTCTTTTTATTGCTTATACCTTATGCCCTTCTAATCTAAGTCATCTTATCTTTCCTACGGGGTTAAGGAACTAGGCTTTCTCTTCTTTCTATCAGGATCACGTGTTACTAATCTGTAGACTTATAAGATTGTTGGATTTAAACTTGAGTTCAGTTCCTACGACTTCTGTATGTTAACTGTTGATCTCGAAACCTTGATATTGTGCTTCTGAGTGGTTATGCCACCATTTTTGTGATTGTCTCAAATCTTTTGAGCATTTATAGCCGTTATGCTGTCCGAGTCATCCCAGGTTTCTAAACAGTCTGATGCATTTGCAAATCCCTTCTTCCCGTTCCCGATGTCCTTTTGGTCAGATTAATCACACAAATTAGTGAGTTGAGGTACCTTATTGCCTCGACATATATGTTGGAGTTAATAATTATGACCCTAAGTGCTTAGGGGATCATCTAGTGGTCTAGCCATGATCTGTGTTTCCAGTGTGATGATTCTGGCCGTCATTATCGAAAGCATCCCGTGATGCCATTTAGTTAGTAGGCATTCTATTTCTGGGTTCTGAACCCGAGATTCACCCCATTTATCTCATGTTGATAATGTTGCTAGTTCCTTTAGGAAATTAGTAACTTTTGCATTAGTCCTCGAGGTCCATGGTATTTTCCTTCTTCCAAATACTATGAACCATTCTGGCAGATGTTTATTGAATCAATAGATCACAATTAGAGTACTCTTGAGGAGTTCTCCATTCATAAATTGTGACTCTGCCAGTCCTACCTCTCTGCATGGCTTATCCGAAAGAAACATGTTGAACTTGGTTCGACATACTAATCTATGCATCCATAACTCAGAAAATTATATGTTCTTTGAGTTGTCCCTCTTAGTTGTATTCTGACCCATGTCTATCATTTGATAGTCAAGAGTATGCGTGCATTCGTTCATCGATACCTATTACTCTTGTGGTCCGTCAAGCCATTCTATTCCGGAATGACTAGGAGAAACAAACTCCAGTACCTCATCCATATCCAGGGTTGGGTCTTAGCAGTTGTACTCCGCAGATCAAAATACTAATCCAGTTTTTGTTCTGTTCCACCCTGGAGTGTTACCATCTTTATATTAAGATTATCATGGGAATTGCACACCATCCTATGAATTCTTGGTGCAGTGATACTTCTCTCCATCATTATTCATTTCTCGGTTCCCGTGTTGTTATAACCGGATTGTCGACAAGTGAATCGTGATGTGTGAAATCAATACTCCTAGCAACCTTGTTACTTGGTAGTTAAATGGACAATAACCTCATTCTTAACGTGTTGGTTCTTGAATCATCATTCTAAGATTGATCATGCTACCTTGTCCATCTTCCTGGTGCACATTTCGATTGATGAGTTAGGATTTTGTCAAGTCCTCGCTCATTTGATCATATCGTCTTGCCCTGAAAAGCAAGATTGTTCTCGATCTTAGTAACATATCGGTGGTTCGTGATTTTCCAAATATCTTCTCGAAAGTATCACCAGGTTTCACCTGACTGTTATGTTGAGCTCGTGATCAAGTTGGTTTATCCTGTAAACCACCCTTTCTCCAAGAATCCGTGTTGGATACCCCTGAGCTAGTTGGTTAAGCTATGCATCAACTTGGAGAGTTGGAAGATAGAAGCTTGTCCGATATACTTCATTATAAGGGATGTCTTGTATGTGTGTTGAAGAAAGTTGATATTTTCATCGACTGAACCTCGTGATCAGTTAATGGACCTATCATTTTTATCCAACCTTTGATTGGAGTATGGGCTATCATCCAATCAGACCAGAACCAACGATATTCGTAATGTTGTCTTACTCGTGGTTGATCCCTCGAGCATACACCATTATACCTTTTGGGTCTGACCAATGCTATCACTTGTTCACTTAACTATGGAATTCCTTTTAAAAGGAAACCCAGATGAATTGTTGTTGAGCCCATTGACAACATCCTTATCTCCTCCATGATCTTGTTGGACAACAAGTTAGTGTTGGAAACTTTTGAAAGCATTTTCTTCATGCTAGCTCATGAAGTATTTGTTTGATGAAAGGAGTGACTTCCTCTTATACACGTGCATTTGGTGAAAGTTGCCGCCGTGAATTTGAGAAAGTTAGTTTTGCTTCCTCTGGAATCATCCCAAGTCAGTCATGCATACGTGCGAAGTATTCTGTGGTCTGGAGACTTGCAACCTCCATTCTATATGTGTCCCTAGCACACCAAGCCACTGATTGATTTGTTCAAGGAGAAGAAGTTCCTTCTTAAGAGTATACCTTATGCAAGGACTTCGATATCCTCGATGATGGTTCCCCACCTGAACTCGGTAGTGTTTAATTATAAGACTACTACATGGCCATGCTTGTCTGGGACAACGTGTTCACATGTTTGTAGCAGAACCAGCTCTGTTTTGGAGCTTACTATCGTAGTTCATTCCCCGAGAATCTCGCAACGTCATCTCGTCGATGTGTGTTGCAAACTTTCATTTTTCTTCCTAGACTCGATGAGTCTGGAATATTCTGACACCAATCAGGTCTGAATCTCAGGCAGATATGATGATTGGAACATTTCCCAAGAACTATAATATTGGTCCCTCGATAACCGGTAAAGTGAATGTCGTGGCCAACACACCCGCCGAAAGACCTATTGTTGTAGTATCTTGATTGAAGCAGTTGGCCACCTCCCCATAAGGATCTCGTAGAACTTATTCTAGTAGTTGTTCCTTATGGATTTTTGTGTTTCCGAAGTCCGACCCTTACTTGATGTTCTAGATACCAGACCATTTCAATAAATGGATTACGCTAGCACATTAAGGAGAGCATTAGAAGCGGAGTGCTAAATGTCTCTCGGTCGATCATCCAGATTTTATTTCCTTGGCCCCGCCAAGGGTGAAATCTGAGAAAGTGTTATCTTCCTTTGCATCTGCATCATCCATCATCATTCATCATGATAGCAAGTTGTGTTGCCAGGATCCTTGACACGGATATTGGTAAAATCTTGATGATTATGGAAATGCTCAAGTTCTTGAGAGCACGCGCAAGTGCTAGGTTTGATCGTCGGCATTAACTGTATAGTGCTCTCAGTTTCCTCGGCAATGCTATGGCCTTTCAAACAGTGAATTCACTCTCTATTGTTGGGTTCTTCCCCAGTTACCAGAATCATTCCCAGCATTTGCATTTTGTTCCCAGCTTGCACCGCCAATGTGCCATTCTACCATGGGTCCCTTCCATTTCCGGTGGTAAGCAAATTCATCCATTACATTGTCTTCAACAAGGTAATCCACATCATCCATTCTGGCCCGGGAATGTCATTCCACCGAACTCCTCCAAATGATCGATTGTGATTTGCCCTAGGCTGATATAGAGAGTCTCAATGATCTCTATATCAAAGGTAATTCTTTTTGCCGCTTACGGGGGATATATATCTATGAGTCACCATCCCTCAGGTGTCTCGATGTGGTATCATGGCAACTCAACTCCTCGCTGCGTTGACAACCGATTACCACCTTCTTAAGCGTGAAATTGTTGTCTACCTAGTGAACCTTCGTCATCTGCTTCACTCCATTCCTATGGATGTGTGCTTCGTCTCTCAGCTCGAGAGATGTTGCCATGTCTCATTCCGTGGGTTAATCCTGAGTTGTTCGACCTTCGAGAAGAACGATTCTTTTAGGGTCTTTCCTTTCCTCTCGTTGTCATGTTAGTTGGAGTTCTCAGAGCAAGACTTCGAGACAATGATGGTGATCAAATCAACACTCTTATGGCGTGCACCCTGGATCATGAAGATTATGTTAGTTGGCGTTTTCCCTTCATCTTACCCTACGCTTGAATCTCGGGTCGAGATTCTTGTTTAGTGGGGGTGAGTTGTCACATCCCTAGCTTCTGGTGTTGTCTAGTGTTTGCATTTTGTTGCATCATGTTTAAATTTTATTTAAGTTGAATTGGGGATGACAGAAACCCCCAGCACCCCCCCTTAGCAACTAGGGTTTACTAAAATCTTTTTCAATGAACCCAAAATGCCCTTCATAAATGTTCATCATTTTTGTTTTGGTCCAGAACCTCTGCCAAAAATGGTGCACATTTTCTAGGTCACTCTGGATTTTTGAATTAATCCATTAAGTATTTGCATTTGGGCATTTAATTCCTAAAAATATTTTAATTGCCCAAATAATATTGATAATGGTTGAGGGCTGTTAGAAATAATTTCATAAGTGCCCACAATTATTTTCAGCATTTATTCAAATGGTTTAGTATTTTACTAAATCAAAACAAAACAGAAAAAAAAAATAGAAAACTGAAACAAATAAAGGAGAGAGAGAGAGAACCCCACCCGCGCCTCACCTGTGCTGGCCCAGCCCACCCTGCCAGTCCACTTGGCGGCCCAGCCCACCAGGGGCACCGCCGTCTTCAACCTCTGCCTACTGGCAAAGGCGTGTCGACGCGCCCGTGCCCGGGCCTCCACCTCCTGCTTCGCCGTGGCAGCCTCCCCGACATCCTCGCGACACCACGGAGACACCCAGAGCCTCCCCTCGTTCTCCCCACTCCCTCTGGACCGCTCCCCCTCCTCTGGCTCCCTCTTCCCCTCTCTTCCCTGCGAGCACCCGAGAGCACCGACGAGCTCCACCGCGGCCAATGTCCACCCCTCGCCTCGCCGATGCTTCCAGAAGAACCGCCGTGCATTCCTCTTTGTCTCCACCAACTCACATGACGTCGGGTGCACCGCAGCGTCGTCCCCGCTGCCTTCATCACGCATCTGTCCGGCGATCGCCGCGGTCGATTCGCCGTCTCCGACGCCTCCCCGAGACCACCGAGCTGCTCTTGGACCTTGCTGTGAGCCCCGGAGTATTTACCCTCACCTCCCCCTCTCTGGTCCGTCCCCTAGCTAGTTGCACCGCCATGGCCGTAGCTCGCCGTCCGCCATGACCGGCCAGCCCCGCGCCCCCGAGCTCCTGCACTTGCGTTTGTTGCACCGACGTGCTCCTGGTGACCCCAGGAACCCGTAGAGCCCCACAGCTGATCTCGCCGTGCCGTGTAACGCCGAACCCGAGCACGCCCGAGCTCCGGCCGCCGCTGCCGAGCTCGAGGCCATCGTCTCCGGCCGCCCTAGCTGCTGCTACTTGCTGAAACGGGCGCGAGTGAGCTCTAGCTCTCCGTAGCCGCTCTCCTCCGTCCATTTGGACACCGGAGGAGCGAGCCCGAGCCCTCCGCCGCGCCTGTTGCCACCGGCGACGAACCGCCGGCTGGTTAGGCCCTGTTGACCAGGGGTTTGACCTCCCCTGGGTCGATGACAGGTGGGGCCAGCCCCCTGTTAATTAGTTTAGTTTATTCTAACTTATTTAGCCACTGTTTCACTGACATGTAGGCCCTAATGTTTATTTAGCTGACTAATTAATGAATTAGGTTAATTAAGCTCTATTTTAATCGCCCTACAGCTGACACACGGGTCCCACGCGACAGGTTTGACCCTGGTCAACCATGTTGACTTGCTGACGTCACACAGGCGTCATGCTGACGCAGTAAGTATTTCTGGAATTAAAATAAATCAGGAAATGATTTATAAATTTCAGAAAATACCCCAAACTTCTAAAAATCATATAAAATCAACCGTAACTCCAAATCAAATAATTTATATATGAAAAATTATCAGAAAAATCCAATCTATCCATCTGTACCATTTTCATGCATGTTAGAACAACTTATGACTACTGTTTAGGACAATTCAATTAAATGGCATTTAAGGAATCACATATGGAGTTTGCATTTGAACCTAGTGTTCAAACCAACTCCATTTAACTTGTTGTTAGTTGCATTAGCTCAATCAACAGCATGTTGCCATGTCATGATCATGCATCATACTGTGCATTGCATTGATCGTGTTTCTTCTGTGTTTTCCGGTGTTGTTCCCCCTTGGTAGACGCCTTACCGATGATGTGATCGTTGACACTGATGAAGACTGAATGTTATCTTCAGAAGTGCTAGGCAAGCAAAACCCCCTTGTTCATTCCGATAAAATCCCACTCTCTCGCTCCTGCTCTCTTCTACTGCATTAGGACAACAATGATTCATCTGTTACTTGTTGCGGTAGCTGAACCCCTTTATCCTTTGCATGACCTGTCATTGCCACAGTAAATAGATGAAACCCACTAGCATGAGTAGGAGTTGTTTGAGCCTTGTTGTGCCTACTCATTCATGCTTGTTTGTCATGCCTGCTACTGCTTAGAGTTGAGTCAGGTCTGATTCATCGGGGATGAATCAGAGGTGTGTGAACATGTCCTACTGTGTGTGAGCTAAGAGTGTGAACACGTTTTGGTAAAGGTAGCGGTGAGAGGCCATGTAGGAGTACATGGTGGGTTGTCTCATTGAAGCCGTCCTTAGGAACTGAGTTCTGTGTTTGTGATCCATGACTCAGCTACTACCATGCATTGGGCCCTGAAATATGACCCCGCTCGACTTCTTATTCACCCTAGTCCTCTGTCCAGGAGTTGCAAGTAGTTTCTGGTGTTTGTAGCTTACTGGACGCCGTGGACAGCGCTGACCGTAGGGGTGGGCTGTGATGCGGTAGGTACGTGGCACGGTGTACCGGATACCCGTTAGGTATCTCGGGAACCCTGCACACATCGTTTGGGGCTATGAGCGAAACTCCGGCCGAATCTCCTCATGGATGGAACCCGAATAGGCGATAAACCTGGACTAGAGACTTGAGTGTTTAGGTAGGTCGTGGTCTACACCCACATCGGCTTTCGCTTGAAGTCTGCCGAGCACATGTCGTGTGCAGACGCTAAGTGGTGGAAACATGTATGAAGAAGTACACCCCTGCAGGGTTAACATCATCTATTCTAATAGCCGTGTCCGCGGTAAAGGACTTCTGGGTTGCCTATATCAGTTCATAGACAAGTGAAAGTGGATACTCTAAAATACGGAAGATAAGCGTGAGTGCTATGGATGGCGTTCTCGTAGGGAGACGGGAGCGGTTCCATAGTGGTGTATTGGTTGGTGAATATGTGGACTCGTGTGCGCCTCCTCAAAAGAGTTGCTTGCAGTCGTAGTTTAGGATAGCCACCGAGTCAAAGCTGGCTTGCTGCAGCTAAACCCCACCATCCCCTTTGTTGATAATGATGCATATTTAGTTAGTTCTGATGTAAGTCTTGCTGGGTACATTTGTACTCACGTTTGCCTATTTTATGTTTTTGCAGAGAGACTTCGGTCTCGCTAGTAGTTCCGCGTGGACTTCGATGTTTAGCTTGATACCTCAGCTACGATCTTGTGCCCTCGGCAGGATCTGGTAGATAGTCAGGCTTCTCAGCCTCTTTCATTTATAGTTGTCTGTACTCAGACATGATAGCTTCCGCTTGTGCTTTGATTTGTATGCTCTGAATGTTGGGTCATGAGACCCCTGTTTGTAATATCTCGCTCCTCGGAGCCTATCGAATAAAATACTTGAGTTATAGAGTCATGTTGTGATGCCATGTTGTATTTGCACATATCGAGCATATTGTGTGTATGTTATTGAAATGCTTGGTATGTGTGGGATCTGACTATCTAGTTGTTTATCCTTAGTAGCCTCTCTTACCGGGAAATGTCTCCTAGTGTTTCCACTGAGCCATGGTAGCTTGCTACTGCTCCGGAACACTTAGGCTGGCCGGCATGTGTCCTTCTTCGTTCCTGTGTCTGTCTCTTCGGGGAAATGTCACGCGATGAATACCAGAGTCCTGTTAGCCCGCTACAGCCCGGTTCACCGGAGTCCTGCTAGCCCAGTTGCTACAGCCTAGATTCACTCGCTGATGACCGACACGTTCGATGCTGGGTCATGGATGCCTGTCCCTGTAAGTTAGTGCCACTTTGGGTTCACGACTAGCCATGTCAGCCCAGGTTCTTTGTCATATGGATGCTAGCGGCACTATCATATACGTGAGCCAAAAGCGCAAACGGTCCCAGGCCAGGTAAGGTGGCACCCGTGGGAATACCGTGCGTGAGGCCGCAAAGTGATATGATG
The DNA here is from genome assembly GCF_002162155.2 of Triticum dicoccoides. Classification (NCBI taxonomy): domain Eukaryota; kingdom Viridiplantae; phylum Streptophyta; class Magnoliopsida; order Poales; family Poaceae; genus Triticum; species Triticum dicoccoides. Next base: position 696,879,948 of record NC_041382.1, on the reverse strand, counting down.
TGTTACATGCTAGATCGGTGTGACTTAGGATCGGGGTCCTGACATGGGCCCTTCTACAACCTAGAAGGTCTCATCACTCATATTATGGTTCAAGGGGCAGTCGTGGATCAACCTGCAGATGATGCTGAATCTAACAAAGCACCTGCACCACCGAAGCCAACGAAGCTGAAGAAGCCTAAAGCTTCAAAGTCTGCCTCAGCACCAAAAATCTTACGGGCGAAGCCACTGGCTACTGCACCTCCTGAAGACGGTGTGCAGTCTGAAGATCTATCACGTATCTCCAAGAAGACTGAGATGAGAAAGAATACTGATCAGGCACTGACTGCTGCTGCTATTCTATGCAATGACGCCATTGATCTGTCCAGCGATGAAGATCTTGCAGATGACGCTCTTGAGCAACTGATTAAGACCAAGGAAGAAGCAGAAATCTTCAATGATTTGCCTCTCTTTGACGTGGCAATCATCCACAACTTCATTGATGAGTGGTTTGAAACCCCCAATCTCAGCTTTGATGATCTGCAACTTCCAATTGGCCTCAGCGTCGCCTTCACTGGCGCCATTGCTTCTGAGCTAGCTCTAGCTCAGCGCATCGTTGAATTGAAGCAAAAGATCGACTATGAGAAAGCTCAATTCAAGAAGCACATGGCCAAGCTCAGCGTGCAAGATGTGAAAAACTTCAAGATTATGCTGCACGAGCTCAAGGAAGCCTTTCTCAAGAAACGTGAAGAAGCTAAAGGTTCTCGTGAGCGCATGAAGAGTATGGCTGACAAGTGCGTGCAAGCCTACAATGAAGCTAAAAAGCGCAAGGCTCTTGGGCGTCCTGGCATCGACCCTAGAATGGCTGCAACAAAGAAGAAGAAGCCATTGACTGACACATCTTCACCTTCAAGGCAGGAAGAACCCTGCATTGTCTTCCCAAGCAGCATGTTCGGCTCGAAGCCAAAGGTCACTTCCACCGCTTCAGACCTGAAGAAGACAAGGGCTGCTGAGGCTGAAGCTAGAAAGAGGAAAAATCATGACGCTTCTGATGTTGCTTCCTCCAAGAAGAAGCGCAAAACCAGGAAAGATCGGGCTGCTCCCGCAGAGCCCCTTGTTGTCGAGCCCATCTCGGTTGCTCGTCCTAAATCTTCGCATCAAGAACGACGGATGATAGTTCATGAGCCTGCTTCCACAGAGGCTCCTGAATCTGAAGACATTCCAGCAGTTGACCCCACCGCTGCTGAAGACATTGGTCACCATGATAATGTTGAAGATGATGAAGTCCTTCCCTAGATCGAGCACCAATTGGTATCATCACCTGTGCTTATGCACAGCGAACTCATCAGCATTGGTCGTGCTCTGATGCCAACTGCTCAGGATGCATCGTGAGCTAATCACCCATGGAGACAAGACACTCCAAGCTCTCCCCAACCGCAAACAACCCCATCAGTGCAAGAAGAGGATGACTTTGAGGCCCAGCCAACTCCATCTTCACAGGCGTCGCCAGCGTTACGCAGGCTTCGCAAAGGACCAAGGCCCCAAGTCCCTCTTTCAAGCGTTTCAGAAGGAGAAGTGCACCACCAATCTGTTGCACGTCAGGTGTTCCCTGAAGCCACTCCTACTGTGAACGTTTCCGAGTCTGAAGCTAAAGTTGCTGAAGACAATCCGGCTGCATCAGCCGAAGAAAAACAAGCAGAAGAACGTGTCCCTACTTCCCCCATCACTGAAGAAGTTGTTCCTGGAGTGAACGTGTCAGTGCCCGACCCTCCAGCTCCTCAAGTGGAGGTTGAGAATCCTGAGGCTGCCACCACTAACACCACTGAAGCCAATGATGTGGTCATGGCTGAAGACACTATGGAGCCTGCACCTAACACTGTGCCAGAGGCCAATGAAGCCAATGATGCACCTGCAACAGATGTGCAGCCTGACGCCTCTGTTGATGCTACTGCTCCTGTTCCGCCACCAAGGCCACATACTATTGAGCAAGCATACAACTATGGTCAGCTCATCACTGTCAAATGGCCTCTTCTTGTTCCTCCACCTGCTGCTAGTCCCCAATTTGACTATCACGTCGAGCGCAGGCCTCAGGTTCAGAAGCCAATGCCAAGGCTGCCTAGGTTTCCAGGCACTGCATCTGCACCCAGATCGTTCAATATCAATGGCTTCAAAGCACACAACACCTTCTTTAATAGCGCCAAGAACCCCTACTCAAAGGCAAGAATATCTTCTGATCGGTTCTAGAGCTATCAGCAGCGCAGTTATTACTCATGCATCTTGTACAATCAAGGTCGCATTTTTTCCCATATGCGTCTTGACACTGAAGCCATAATTGGTCTGCCCTGTTTGGAAGAAGCGCTGGATTGCTTCGGAGAATCTGGCTTGTTGCAGTTCGTCACTGACAAGGAGCACTGGAACGAAGAATTTCTGCTTCAATTCTATGCCACTCTTCATATTCGTGGCTACAACAGGGATCCGAAGACTTGGGTCCTTGAGTGGATGACAGGAAATGTTCATCACGAAGCCAAAGCCTTTGATATCATTGAGCTCACTGGCCTGCCCACTCTAGGAGATCTTTATGAACCTGGTTGTCAGCTTCACAGTGCTGCTATGGAAAGCATTTTTCACAAGCCTAAACCCAACATGAGTCAGATGCTTAGCATGATGAAGCCTTTGCCTCCAGATGCTGAATATCCTAAGGAGTTCTTTGTTGAAGACCTTGAGTATCTGCCACGCACTATCTATCACATCATAAGGCGAACTCTCTAGCCCATCAAAGGACATTCTCCACATACAAAGCTGGAAGGTGCAATGAAGACTTTGGTCTTCCATATTCTTCACGGCAAAAGCTTCAATGCACAAGACTTCTTCATCCGCCAACTTGCTGCATCCGGATCTGATCTCTTTGGCTTGAAGTTTTACGCCCCATGGATTATGCGTCTGATCAAACTACACTCAGCTGTCACCTATCAGCCCTCTGCTCGCAATCATCAGATTTTTCTGCCTGACATCGACTTGTTAGTTGAAGCCATCTATCTAGAGCCTGCCAAGGAGCCCCTTAGTCTTCAGAATGCTGATAAGCAAAGTTTCTCTCAACATATTGAAGGCGACCCAGCAGTCACTCATGTTTATCCTCTGGCTGGTACTACCCGTGCACCTCATCGTTCCCTCACTGAAGCCACTGAAAGCACCATTGCACAACGGCCCAAGAAGCGATCCCGTGTTCTCAATGACCAAGAGCTTCTGGTGGCCCTTCATCAGAAATAGGATAAGCATCATGACTGGCTGAAACGCCAAATGCAAAGCCTCTTGGTGGACGTAAACATGATTCGCAACCTTGCCACCAAGAATGCCTTTGTCGCCCATGAAACTTGTCAGTGTACATGGAAAGGGCTGACGCTTATGTGTTCTAAAGATGATCTTCAAGAGGATGGTTTCTCTGAACGCTTCAAGTTTGACTCAACACCTCCAAAAAGGACCTTGCTGCAGCGTACTCCGTCTCTTGAAGACTCTGAGTTCTCCTCCTCTGCTGCAACAGTAAATGCACGTGTCATTGATGATGAAGACGATGCTACTTCACCACCTTCAGCGCGAATCACCACTGCACCGAGTTCGTCTGCACCGCCAACCAACTCCGACGACCCTGCTGCTTCACCAACTCCTCATGGGAACGAGTAGGTGCTCTATGTCTTCAAACCTTTTTGGTCCTTACTGACAAAAGGGGGAGAAGCATATGAGTTTGATAGTCTTCAAGCGGGTCCATTGTCAGGACCCCGATTCCATATCACATCGATCTAGCCGGTAACACCTCATATCACATTGCGGCCTCACGCATGATATCCCACGGGTGTCGCCTTACCATGGCCCGGGACCGTTTGCGCCTTTTGGCTCACGTATATGATAGTGTCGCTAGCATCCATATGATAGAAAACACGGGCCGACATGGCTAGTCGTGAACCCAAAGTGGCACCGACCTATGGAGACAGGCATACATGAATCACATCGAACATGTCGGTCATCAGCGAGTGAATCCAGGCTGTAACACTGGGCTAACAGGACTTCGGGGAACCCGAGCTTTAGCAGGCTAGGCAGGACTCCGGATGTCACCGCGTGACATTTCCTCGAAGGGACAGACATAGGAACGAGGTGAAACACATGCCGGCCAGTCAAGTGTCCAGAGCAGTAGTGTTGGGCTAGCAGGACTCCGGTGAACCGGGCTGTAGCGGACTACTATCGCTCAGGAAGCACTAGACTACATTTCCCCATATGAGAGGCTGCCAAGGATAAACAACTAGATTGTCGGATCCCACTCATACCGAGCATTTCAATCATACACACAATATGCCCGATATGAGTGCATACAACATGGCATCACAACAAAACTCTACAACTCAAGTACTTTATTTAAAGGATCCAGAGAGCCATACATAACATGTTCATACAGGTAGGGGTCACATGACCCGACACTCAAGTCATACAATCATACAAACACAAGCGGAAGCAACTAGTCTGAGTACAGACACTAGAAAGAAACAAGGCTTCTTGAAGCCTGTCTATCTACATAGGGCCCTCCATGGCCAGGATCACCACCTGGGTGGCTAGTCACTCGTCGACATCAAGGTCTACGTAGAACCCATCGGAGGGGGTGGTGTTGTCGTCTGAAAACAGTAATTAAGCAAACATGAGTACAAAGGTACTCAGCAAGTCTTACAACAGAACCTACTATACATGCTCATTCTCAAGAAGGTGGTGGAGTTATTGCAGCAAGCCAGCTTTGACTCTTGGCTAAGCTATCCTATGCGACTCCACTAGTAAAATAGTTTTCGCACACGAGTCCACTACTCATCAACACAATACTCCACCGGGGATCCTCCCTCGTCATCCTACGAGAGGGCCATCCTCGGTACTCACAGTTATCTTGAGTCTTTTAGTAGTAACCATTAACTTGTCTATGAACTGTATAGGCAACCAAGTAGTCCTTTACCGCGGACGCGGCTATTCGAATAGATGATGTTAACCCTGCAGGGGTATACTTCTTCATACACGCTTTGACCACTTACCGCGGTTTACACGACATGTACTCGGCAACCTTCAAGCGGAAGCCCAACGAGGGTGTCGGCCACAGCCTACCTAAACACTTAAGTCTCTAGTCCAGGTTTATCGCCTATCCAGGTTCCATCCGCAGGTAGTCCGGCCGAGGTTTCCACATACGGCCCCGAACGATGTGAACAGGGTCCCGAGACGCCAAACGGGCGCCCGGCATACCCGGCCACGGTGTATCTACCGCAACATAGCCCACCCTTAGGGTCAGCGCTATGCACGGCCGCCAACACATAACCTACAAACACTAGAAACTATTTGCAACTCCTGGACAGAGTACTAGGGTGATTAAGAAGCCGAGAGGGTCCATTGGTTTTGGGCCCAATGTATGGTAGTAACTGAAACTTAAATCACACATACAGATCTCAGTTCTTAGGGACGGCCTCAATCAAACAACCCACCATGTACTCCTACATGGCCTCTCATTGATACCTTTACCAAAACATGTTCAACACATCCCTCACAATACCGACATAATCATTTCACTCTAGCCCATCACCCAGATGGACCAGACCTGACACAACTCTAAGCATAGCAGGCATAGGAATGTAGGAAACACATACGTGGCTCAATCAACTCCTACACATGCTAGTGGGTTTCATCTAGCTACTGTGGCAATGACAGGTCATGCAGAGGATAAGGGTTCAACTACCGTAGCACACAGCAGTTTGAATCGCGTTGTCTTAATGCAGTAAACAAGAGCAGAAGCGAGAACATGGGTTTGTATCGGAATGATCAATGGGTTGCTTGCCTGATGTAGTGGTAGTAGGGTACTGCCCTTCAGACGGATACTCGGGGTTATCCTCGGAGGCAGAACCTACCACGAAAGGCACACCGAACATAATCAACACATGACAATATGCAACAATATGATGCATGCTATGACATGGCAAGATGATAGTGTCTTGGCCTAATGCAAGCTAAAACAGAAGGGGATGAACTCATTTGAATCAAAGATTCAAATGTTAGCTCATTTAACATAGCCTTATTAGTGCATTTTCTTATTCTGCTTAAACAGCAAGGTTAACTTGTTTTTTCATGCATGAAACCATTACAGATGGATAGATTGGATTTTTTTGATCACTTTTCATATATAACTTGTTTGATTTGGAGCTATGGTTGATTTTCTATGATTTTTAGAAGTTTTAGCTATTTTCTGGAATTTCCTTTATAAGAATAATTCCAGTAAATGAATTAATGTGTCAGCATGACATAGGTGTGATGTCAGCGGTCAACTGGGTCGGCCAGGTCAAACCTGACTAGTGGGCCCTGTCTGTCAGTGTCTCAGCTAATTAACATAATTATGTTAGTGCTAATTAACTATCAGTGGGACCTGGGCCCACATGTCAGTGACTAAACTAATTAAAATTAGTTAAAACTAACCCTAAACTAATTAGCAGGCCAGCCCCACCTGTCATAGACTCAGGGGGAAAGTCAACCTGGGCCCACATGGGGTCAAACAGAGTCAAACTCGCCGGCGTTTAGCCGCCGGTGAGGCCAGACGCGGCGGAGGGCTTGGGTTTTGCACTCCGGCGACCAAAAGGACGGCGGAGACCATCTACGTGTTGCGGGGAGTGAGCCGCATCGAGTGGTGGCAGTAGCCGGAGCTGGGGTGGCCGGAAACGTCGCCGGCGACGAGTTTGGCGGTGGCCGGAGCTCGGTAAGGTTGAACTAGTCGCTAGGGTGCACGGGGAGGCGCGTGGTTTGGTGCGTTGAGCTCCTGGGGGTGCGGTAGGGCTAGTGGACAGGGTGGCGCGGCCATTGGGTGGCCGAAGCCTCGTCGGCGACGAGCTCCGCGGTGGTGCGTGCGGGTGATCTACGTGCAGTCGCTACGGGGCTCGAGAGAGGGAACGGAGAGGGTGGGGAGGTGGCTGAGCTCACGGGGGTCATGTCGAGGCAGTCGGTGAGGTCGGGGACGAGCTGATGCGGCGGGGACGGCAAAGGGGATCTCCGGTGGCCGGAGTTGAGGACGAGCTCGGTGCAGCGTCTCCGGGGCGAGCGAGCGCTCGGGGCTCGACATACTCGATGTAATCGACGACGGCGGAGCTCGTGGACACGATGGCGTGGCGCGAGGACGACGGAGGGCGTGTCTACGATGACGGTGCGGCGACAGGGGCGTCGGCCATGGTGGGGAACGGCGAAGGGAGAGAGACAGGGGTGAATGGCGTGTCCAGGGGCTTCGGTGTGCGACGTGGAGGCGTCCAGGCATCCAGGGGCGTGGGCGGCAAGCAGGTGGCGCCGTGGCGAGCTCAGGCACGCCGGGGTCACCTCCCTGCCTGCCTGGCGGGGAAGAAGCAGCTGGCTGGCGCGGGCTAACACAGTGCTAGGCCGCTAGGTGGGCCGGCTGGTGGGTTAGGTGGGCTGCGCCAGGTGAGTTCCTCTCTCTCTTTTTCTTTCTAATTTTTTTTATTTATTCTATTATTTCTGTAGCTTCAGGACTTTATTAAAAATGCCAGGGCATTTCCATAAATCATAAAATTAAACATGGCTACTGCTTAGAATATATCCAACAGCAAACATTTTAGTTTATGATTATTTGAGCACTTAAAATATTTTATAGCATTTAAATGCCCAAATGCAAATACTATAAGAATTAATCCAATGACCTGAAGATGTCCTAGAAAAATGTGCACCATTTTTGTCAAAGGTTTTAACCCAAAACAAAAAGGGTGGGCTTTTTAGAAGGGCATTTTAGGTTCATTGAAAAAGTTTTTAGTAAACCCTAGTTGTTCCACGGGGGTGTTGGGGGTTCTGTCATCCCCATTTCAGTTTTCTAGGAATTTAAACATGATGCACAAGTTCAACCAGTCCTAAAGCATGACTAACACAGGGATGTGACATCCATATGGGTGGTGGTTTTATATTTTGCCTAGTGTTTACAACTCTCGCATTTTGATACATTTGGTTCTTTGAGTTGTAACGCTCAAAATCGATGGTCGTCTGCTACTTATTTGCTTTTCTGTGATGCGATGATAAATTCCGCATGTGCAACGATAAATTCCGCACTTGGATCATTTTGCAGACGTCCATTTTTCATTATGCATGTCATTATCTTCACATTTTCATGCATGATGAATTGTCATCATAAGTTGAAGAGGATCTCCACAAGTACAACCTGCCATGTGCATTTGCATACCAAAAGCAAATTACTTATATGCACATCTTCATGGGGGGCCTTTGCCACTTATGAAGACAATCCCCTATCCTTTACAATTTCACATATTTTATTCCCCGTTGAAAACTTCAACTAGTTTGTCATCAATCACCAAAAAGGGGGAGATTGTAAGTGCATCTAGTGCTAACCCTAGTTGGTTTTGGAGTATTGACGACAAACCTAGTTGAGGGACTAATGTGTTTGTGAGAATTGCAGGATAACACAGGTAGAAGTCCCTCATTGATTCGGTTTTCCTACCAGAGATGACCCCTAAAAATGTAAGAAGTCATTGAAGTCAAAGGTGGTATGTGAAGACATTCACATTGAAGACTATGACAAGAGAATACATCGCCTGAAGACTATGGAGCGTGAAGACTTAGTTCTTTCGTCGTTCTTTTTCTTCTTTGGTGAGTCATAGGAACCACCGTACTGTTAAGTGGGGTCCGAGTGAACCAGTCAGAATGACTGAAGTGATGCTTAACCAAAATCCTATGTCTTCGGGTGAAGACTATGAGAGCAAATCTTGTCCAGAGTTGGATAAGTCAGCTTTGCTTGTAGCTCAAGTAAAGTTGCCGTGTGTGTTTGAAATCTGACGTTGGAACACGTGTCAGTTCCTTAGTGACCAAGGGTCATTTCGGACAAATCAGGTCGGGTTGCCTAGTGGCTATAAATAGCCCACCCCCTACAACCATAAACGGTTGGCTGCTCGGAGTTAGTGCACGGCTTTTGTCGTTTGAGAGCAACCCACCTCGAAGACTTTGAGAGAGAATTCCTTGCGAGGATAAAGCCCTAAACACCCAGAACCAAAGAGTGTTAGGCATCACTGAAGTCTTCCTGTCTGCGTGATCTGAAGACTTATTACACTTGAGGATTGTCAATCCTCCAGCCGGTTAGGCGTCTCGTTCTGAGCATCCAAGAGTCATTGTGGATCGCCGGTGAATGAAGTCTGTGAAGGTTTGGAAGTCTACCTTGAAGACTTACCAGAGTGATTGGGCGAGGACTGGGTGCCCTTAGCTCAAGGGGAATAAGGTGAAGACGAGGTCTTCTGAGTTGAATCTCAGCCTCCCTAACCAGACGTATAGTTGTCACAGCAACTGGAACTGGTCCAACAAATCATTGTCTTCAACGAGTCACCGGTTTCATCCTTCCCTTCTCTTTACTTACTGTTGGTCCTTGTGAAGTCATTTTATGATTGCTTTATCTTTTGTCTTCACTGAGTGACTGCTTGTTCTGATTGGCTTCACAATATCTTCCTACCTGATCTTTACTGCCTAGCTGCTATTAGTCATTGTGCTTTCACTCCATTGAATACTTGACTATGGTTTGCCTAGTGTAGTCTACCTTCCGCTGCATGGTAATAGGTTTATTTCTATCGTTTGTCTTCGAAACTTCCATGTTTTGAAGACTTTCATAAAAATCGCCTATTCACCCCCCCCCTCTAGTCGATCACTAGCACTTTCACTCACCACCTACGGTGGAATTTCATTTATATGATGAGCATAAGGAGATGTCACTTTATGATTTTTGTCGGGTTTGTTTAGTCCCTTTCGAGGGCAAGACAGAGGAACCACATCGCGAGGATGTGGATGGGTTTATCTATACTATCACTGTAGGGGAAACAAGGAAGGTTTCCAATGCACGAATCACTAGCATACATTTTCCTATTTTGCGCTATTTTGCATTATTTGCTAGTCATTGTTTAATTGGTCACGGAAACTGTGGAAACCTTAGTATCCCTGATATTATTATTTTTCTCCACGGTTTATACGGTGATAACTCTGTTAGTATGGGCGGCATTATTGCTAAACGGTTAAGTCTGAACCGTACCAAGGTCCCCATCTTTAGAGGCATCTATGCTTCACGCCTAGCTGCACATTTTAACATACCTATTAGGCATTGTGAAAAGGAAGAAAAGGTGATGCCTCGTGTTTATCTAGATTATAAAAGTATGGTGGCACATGATTTTATTGTTAAGAATAGGGAAGGAGAGCTTAAATATAAATTGTTCTATGATAAACATCACCCTGAGACTATTACCCTGCCTGCTCCTTCTTTGTTTGATTTATCTGCAGGCCAGTACCTTGTTTCGTTGAAGGCTATTCACGCCTACCGGAACCCTGCACCAGCCATGGAGCCAGAGCCGGAACCACAAGTTGACCCTTCACGACAGTCCAATTACCAGTGGGATCCGGAGATGATTGTCAGCCAGTGGCAATTAGAGTCTTCTTCTTCTTCTCAGTACGACCCCAACTATTATTATGGATATCCGCCAGGCCAGCCATGGCCATAGACCAACTTAGGCCAAAAGCTTAAGCTTGGGGGAGTACGTATTTCTCACCGACATTACATTTATGTTCACACACTCATTGCTAGATGTCAGTGCTCATACTTTTTCATTCTATCATCCATGCTAGTTTAATTTCCTTTTTATGCTTTCTTCTTATGTGTTTAATAAACCTTAAGAAAAACCAAAAAAATTAGTTGTAGCTTTTAACTAGTTTACTTTCCATGCTTGTAGTAGTAATTAAAAAGAAAACCCAAAAAGATTTCATGTTCTTCTTTTACTTGTTGGGAGCTCTCCCGTGTAAATAGTTTTATTTCTTTTCTTTTCTTTGGGGGTCGATAGGAGAAGACCATGATTAAATTGCTGAAGTGGCTCTTATATGAATTATTGTTGATCTGACAAAAGAGCCATATTGCCTTGTCTTCTCCTGTTTATTGAATGCTTGCAGATTCCAGCTTAGTCCAATCCACGTGCACTATTATTATTATTCACACTATTCGGTCGTGCAAGTGAAAGGCAATTATGACAATATATGATGGACTGACTGAGATGAGAAAAGCTGGTATGAACTCGACCTCTTTTGTTTTTGTAAATATGATTAGTTCATCGTTCCTGATTCAGCCTATTATGAATAAACATGTTTGCAATGACAACTAGACATCATAGTTCCTTGTGTCATGCTTGATTAGGTATGAGTTATAATGGTTTACCTTGCGTGCCAACATGCTATTGAAATGGTTATGATGTGGTATGATAGGGTGGTATCCTCCTCTGAATGGTTTAAGTGACTTGACTTGGCGCATGTTCACGCATGTAGTTGAAACAAAATCAACATGGCCTTCACGATATTTATGTTCATGGTGGATTATATCCTACTCATGCTTGCATTCGGTGTTGATTAATTTTAATGAATGTTCATGACTGTTGTCGCTCTCTGGCTGGTCGCTTCCCAGTATTTTGCTAGCCTTCACCTGTACTAAGCGGGAATACTGCTTGTGCATCCAATCCCTTAAACCCCAAAGTTATTCCACATGAGTCCACTATACCTACCTATATACTGTATCTACCTACCATTCCAAGTAAATTTGTATGTGCCAAACTCTAAACCTTCAAATAAATATCCTATTTTGTATGCTCGAATAGCTCATGTATCAACTAGGGCTGTCTGTATCTTCCATGTTAGGCGGGTTATTCTCAAGAGGAGTGGACTCCGCCCCTCACTCACGAGATAAATGGCTGGTCACAGGGATGCCCAGTCCCATGCTTTATGCAAACTAAATCAAAATAATTGCAAATAAAACTCCCCCTGGGACTCTTGTTAGTTGGAGGCACTCGTTGTTCGAGCAAGCCATGGATTGATGCTTGTTGGTGGAAGGGGGAGTACAAACTTTATCATTCTGTTTGGGAACCGCCTATAATGCGTGTAGCATGGAAGATATCGCCATATCTTGGTTGTTATGTTGACAATGAAAGTATACCGCTCAAAATATTATTCACCTCTGTTTCAAAATCGAGCTCTGGCACCTCTACAAATCCTTGCTTCCCTCTGCGAAGGGCCTATCTATTTACTTTCATGCTGAGTCATCATCCTCTTATTAAAAAGCACCAGTTGGAGAACACCACTGTCATTTGCATTCATTATTGTTAGTTTACATTGAGTATGACTTGAATGGATCTCTTTTACCATGAATTACAATGTCTAGTCAGTCCTTGGTCTTTAAAGGTGCTCTGCATTTATGTTTTGCGGTCTCAGAAAGGGCTAGCGAGATACCACCTTGTTATATCATATTATGATTGTTTTGAGAAAGTGTTGTCATCTGAGATTTATTATTATTGTTGGCTAGTTGATTATGCCATTGATATGAGTAAACTTGAGACCTAAGTGTTATTGCGAATGTGGTTAGTTATAATCTTTGCTGAAAACTTGAATGATGGCTTTACATATTTACAACAACAAGAACAAACAGAGTTTGTAAAAGTTTTTCTTTATCACTTTCAGTTTGTCAACTGAATTGCTTGAGGACAAGCAAAGGTTTAAGCTTGGGGGAGTTGATACGTCTCCGTCGTATCTACTTCTCCAAACACTTTTGCCCATGTTTTGGACTCTAACTTGCACGATTTGAATGGAACTAACCCGGACTGACGATGTTTTCAGCAAAATTACCATGGTGTTATTTATGTGCAGAAACAAACGTTCTCGGAATGACCTGAAACTTCATGGAGGAACATTTTGGAAAATATAAAAAAATACCTGCAAAAGATGAAGGCCAGGGGGCCCACCACCTGTCCACGAGGGTGGGGTGCGCCTGCCCTCCTAGGGCGCGCCCCCTACCTTGTGGGCCCCCTGGTCCCTCTACGACTCCAACTCCAACTCTATATATTGTGTTTCTGGGAGAAAAAATCAAAGAGAAGAATTCATCGTGTTTTACGATATGGAGCCGTCGCCAAGCCCTAAAACCTCTCGGGAGGGCTGATCTGGAGTCCGTTCGGGCCTCCGGAGAGGGGAATCCGTCGTCATCGTCATCATCAACCATCCTCCATCACCAATTTCATGATGCTCACCACCGTGCGTGAGTAATTTCATCGTAGGCTTGCTGGACGGTGATGGGTTGGATGGGATCTATCATATAATCGAGTTAGTTTTGTTAGGGTTTGATCCCTAGTATCCACTATGTTCTAAGATTGATGTTTCTATGACTTTGCTATGCTTAATGCTTGTCACTAGGGCCCGAGTGCCATGATTTCATATCTGAACCTATTATGTTTTCATCAATATATGAGTGTTCTTGATCCTATCTTGCAAGTCTATAGTCACCTATTATGTGTTATGATCCGTTAACCCTGAAGTGACAATAATCGGGATACTTACCGGTGATGACCGTAGTTTGAGGAGTTCATGTATTCACTATGTGATAATGCTTTGTTCTGGTACTCTATTAAAAGGAGGCCTTAATATCCCTTAGTTTCCGTAAGGACCCCGCTGCCACGGGAGGGTAGGACAAAAGATGTCATGCAAGTTCTTTTCCATAAGCACGTATGACTATGTTCGGAATACATGCCTACATTATATCAATGAACTGGAGCTAGTTCTGTGTCACCCTAGGTTATGACTGTTACATGATGAACCGCATCCGGCATAATTCTCCATCACCGATCCATCGCCTACGAGCTTTCCATACATTGTTCTTCGCTTATTTACTTTCCCGTTGCTATTGCTATCATCACTATAAAATACATAAAACATTACTTTGCTACTGTTACCTTTTGTTACCGTTACCACTACTATCATATTACTTTGCTACTACATACTTTGCTGCAGATACTAAGTTTCCAGGTGTGGTTGGATTGACAACTCAGCTGCTAATACTTGAGAGTATTCTTTGGCTCCCCTTGTGTCGAATCAATAAATTTGGGTTGAATACTTTACCCTTGAAAACTGTTGCAATCCCTTATACTTGTGGGTTATCAGGGGACGTTTTGTATTCCTAAGAGTTTTCCAGTCGTCGGCTTCAGCCCCCACGTAGATACTATGGGGGTGTTCGGAATAGCACATGATCACACTTGACCCAATGTCTTGGTCCGTGAAAGAGGTGTCAGTGCGGCGAACTAGGCAATCGGACTATGTGGCTTTACCACTCTCACTTAGCCATAGGAGTTTGACGATGGGGCTAGAAGTTAGCCCCTGGTATGTACGCGGCTGTCCGGATGTGGATGCATTACATATGTGACCAGAAAAGCGGTCCTTTGTGTAATACGGAAACAATCGCTAAAGATTTAAATAAGTCACCGAGTGGCTGACCAGCTCTCGCCACATCATGACAGACAGTTTTTGGCTTTCTCTACTGAGGTGCTTGACCGGACAAACCAGAAACACAATCGCAGTAGTTCTCCCTTTACTGCCCTAGCTGAACAAACAGAACGTAAGGTAGCAAACACAGGAGCCGGGTAACCCAACTATTGACCAAAGACATGATTCGGAGCCGATGCATATAATACCAAGCTTGGGACGTCGAATTGTGCTATAAAGCTATTCGGGCTTTTGTTTGGCAACACATGTGTGGCCATATAGAGCCCCTGGCGATTTGTGCCGAGGTGAGTGAGACAACTGAGGAGACGGTATACAGTCTATAAATAAAGGCGATACCGAATAAAAATTGTTTTCACTGAAATCTGATTGATACGTCAAAATGTGATCTTACAGAGGGCACCATAATCACCAAGGCCATTTTATATGCCCGGGGTCTAAGGAGAAGGGGGAAAGCTCTATACAGGTTCTTGAATAAAGTTTTGGTCTACAAAATTCTTTGGACCTCCTGCCGCACGTCTGCGCCGCTTTCGCCTTGAAGAGAAGGGTTCCTTAAGAGGAATGGTCTTCGGCTATTTATACGGAACCAGGCTCGAAAAGAGTCCTTGTAAGTCCGTAGGATGAATAGGTTTTAATTCACCTGTGGTAAAAGAGAAAAAATAATTAAGGAAAAGGGAAAGGCCATATAGGGTCGAACCGTACTATGGGCCTATCCGTATTGTGCCTCCGCTGATGCCCAAGGTATTTTAAGTGCATAATTATGCATGCGCGGCACGAAGTTCATGGATGTGTGTGGAGACCGGCGGAGGTGAAACTGCTAGTCCAGCTCTGGAATTACCAAGCTATCAGCAGGTGGAACTGACTGGTCTTGTTTAATGAAGGTCGGCGGCTTGACGGCCGATGAGGTGCACGGCTTGGCCAGGCTGATCTGTACTTTGGCTGCGATGGCCGCAGTATGCTCCTCAGTACGGAGGGAGCGTTCCGTGTTTCCATTGATTGTAATGACGCCACGTGGGCCGGGCATCTTGAGCTTTCAATAAGCGTAGTGCGGGACCGCGTTAAAATGGGCGAAAGCGGTTCGTTCGAGCAGTGTGTGATATCCACTGCGGAAGGGGACGATATCGAAGATCAAGTCTTCACTTCGAAAGTTGTCCGGCGAACCGAAGATGACTTCCAATGTTAGTGAGCCCATACATCGAGCCTCTACACCGGGTATTACTCCTTTAAAGGTAGTTTTAGTGGGCTTGATTCTTGACGAATCGATGCCCATTTTGCAGGCAGTGTCCTGATAAAGCAGGTTGAGACTGTTGCCGCCATCCATGAGGACTCGCGTAAGGTGGAATCCGTTGATGATTGGATCAAGGACCAGAGCTGCCAAACCTCCATGACGGATACTGGTTGGGTGGTCCTTTCGTTCAAAGGTGATCAGACAAGCCGGCCATGGGTTTAATTTTGGGGCAACCAGCTCGACTGCGTAGATGTCCCTTAACGCGCGCTTGCGCTCCCTCTTGGGGACATGTGGACATATATAATATTCACTGTTTTTACCTCAGGGGGAAATTTCTTCTGCCCCCCGTGTTCGGTGGGCGAGGCTCTTTGTCGTCGTCCTCGCTGGGGCCCTTTCCCTTTATGTTCGGCGTTAAGCTTGCCGGCCTACTTAAAGACCCAACAGTTTCTGTTGGCATGATTGGCAGGCTTATCGGGGGTGCCGTGGATCTGGCAAGGCCGATCGAGTATTCTATCCAAGCTAGATGGACCATCTCTGTTTCATTTGAATGGCTTCTTCCGTTGACCGGATTTAGAGCCGCTGAATCCAGCGCTGACCGCTGTGTCTTCGGTATTTTCATTATTGACTCGACGTTTGTGCTTGTTGCATCGTGGTTTGCCGTTGCCGTCACTAGCTTCAGAGGTGCCGGGATCGCTGGTGCTATTGCTTCTGCGTGAAAACCAGTTGTCTTCTCCCGCACAAAAGTGGGTCATTAGTGCGGTAAGGGCTGCCATGGACTTCGGCTTTTCTTGGCCGAGGTGTCGGGCAAGCCATTCGTCGCGGACGTTGTGTTTAAAGGCCGCAAGGGCTTCGGCGTCTGGGCAGTCAACGATTTGGTTCTTTTTAATTAAGAACCTTGTCCAGAGTTTTCAGGCTGACTCTCCGGGTTGCTGGACTATGTGACTGAGGTCATCAGGGTCCGGGGCCGTACATAGGTACCTTGGAAGTTGTCTCTAAAGGCGTCTTCCAAGTCTTCCCAGTTGCCGATAGAATTTTCTGGGAGGTTGTTTAACCAGTGTCGTGTTGGTCCCTTAAGTTTCAAGGGGAGATATTTGATGGCATGTAGGTCGTCACTGCGAGCCATGTGTATGTGGAGAAGAAAATCTTCAATCCAGACTGCGGGGTCCGTCGTGCCGTCATATGAGTCAATGTTTACAGGTTTAAACCCTTCTGGGAACTGGTGCTCCATTACCTTGTCGGTGAAGCATAGAGGCTGTGCAGTGCCTCTGTATCGGGCAATGTCGCGACGCAGTTCAGATGAAGTCTGTATGTGATTTTCGGCCCAAGTGAGGTTGTGCTTGTCGCGCCAGGCCTGACGGCCGTTCTCTCGCGCTGGGGCACGTCCCCTTGATCCATAGATTGATCTGGTTTGACCGGCTCTATTGTCCAGGTCTCGTCGTAGGTCGTATGTATACTCTGGAGCCATGGTTCCCCTGCTTTTATGGCGAGATGGTGCAGACTGGTGCTCGGCTTGAGTTGTCGTTCTGTCCCGGCCACACCACGGTCACCAGCAGCGTTACGCGTTGGTGGTATGGGCTCTAGGGCCTCGTCGTCGAATTGGGGTAGCAGCTTGCGCTTCAGGTAGCTCTTTGTTGGGCGTTCGAGGCCATATTCCTCGGCTGCCAGGACGTTAGTCCATCTGTCATTGAGTAAGTCATGATCAGCTTGAAGCTGTTACTGCTTCTTTTTCAGGCTTCTTGCAGTGGCGATTAGCCGGTGCTTAAAGCGCTCTTGTTCGAGGGTTTCCTCCGGCACGATGAAATCTTCGTCACCGAGGCTCATATCTTCTTTGGAGGTTGGTAGGTAGTTACTATCCTCCAAGCCCCCATTCTCGACAAGATCGTCGGGGTTTACCTGCCCATCCTCCCAATCATCCTGTTCGGATGTTGGCTCTACAGGGGCTTCAGGGTCTTCGGCATTCTCCGGAGTGTTATTGTCTTTGGTGTCGGTATTCTCGTCTTTGTCGCAACGCGATTTTGAGCGGCGGCGCTAACGTCGACGCTTCAGAGGGGCTTCGGCAGGCTTGTCCTCAACCAGATTCTCCTTGCCAGTGTTGCCATCCTCTTTAGGTGTGTCCACCATGTACACGTCATATGTGGAGGTGGCCATCCATCGTCCGGTAAAACAGAGGGTTTTGGCCTTGTTCGTCTCCGGCATCGTTGTCCATACCGTCGATATCTTCGAAGGCGTAATCCAACATCTCAGTTAAATCTTTGACGGTGGCTATGAAGTGGGTGGTGGATGGGACGCAAAATTCCCCGCTCTCAGCCCCTAGTCTGGGCTGGGCATAGTTCGGAAGCGATCCTTCTGTAATGGTGAGTGATCGCATTAAGTCCAGGGCCTCGTTTAAAGGTGAGGGTTGGACAGAGAAACGAGAGTCTGTGGGGCTGTCCGGAGTCGGAGTCTCCTGGCGGCGCCCGCCTGACACGAACCTCGAGAGTTCGAACCTAGAGTCCGGCGGAGTGTCTGGTGCTTCTCCGGCAGCAAGCTCCATAAGTGCAGAGAGTCCGGCGGGCTCTAGACTCCCGTCTTCGGGCCTGTTGGCCTTCTCCGGATCTAAGGCCAGAGCGGTAATTGGGGTTGTGAACCCTTCGGAGATAAAATCTCCTTGGATATCAGTGACATAGTTAAAGTTCCTGAAACTGATTTGATGACCAGGGGCGTAGCTGGTGATATGCTCGAGGTGGCCAATCGAGTTGGCACGCAGCGCGAAGCCGCCGAATATGAAAATTTGGCCCGAGGGGGAATCTCCCCCAAAATAGTATCATTATTGATCGAAAGATCCATCGAATCCTTTGTCGACAGCACAGAGGAACTCTCAATGAAAGCACCAATGTCGGTGTCAAAACCGGCAGATCTCAGGTAGGGGGTCCCGAACTGTGCGTCTAAGGATCGAAGGTAACAGGAGGCAGGGGACACGATGTTTACCCAGGTTCGGACCCTCTTGATGGAGGTAAAACCCTACGTCCTGCTTGATTGACTTTGGTGAGTATAGGGGTTACAAGAGTTGATCTACCACGAGATTGTAATGGCTAAACCCTAGATGTCTAGCTTGTAGGGTTATGACTGCCTCTATGGACTAAACCCTTCGGTTTATATAGATACCGGAGGAGGCTAGGGTTTGCATAGAGTCGGTTTACAGAGAAAGGAATCTTCATATCCAAACACCAAGCTTGCCTTCCATGCCAAGGAGAGTCCCATCCGGACACGGGGGAAGCCTTCTATCTTGTATCTTCATGACCCACCAGTCCGGCCCACATCACATAGCCCGGACGCCCGGGAACCCCCTAATCCAGGACTCCCTCACCCCCTCCCCACCTATATATAGGTGGGAGGGGGAGGGGAAGCCTTGGGGAGCCCCAAGTAGGAGGAATCCTACTTCGGGCCCTAGTCCAATTTGCCCCTTTCCTTTTGCCAGAGGGGGGGAGGGAAGAGGGGAGAAGAAAGGAAGGGGGAGGCCGACTCTCCCCTTTCCTTCTCCCACTCGGCCGACGGCCTAGGAGGGGTGCGACAGCCCCTTGTGAGCTGGTGTGCACCCTCTCCTTTGGCCCATGTGTCCCATTAACCTCCCGGGGGTTCCGGTAACCCCTCCGGTAGTCCGATATGTACCCGATACAATCTGAAACACTTCTGGTGTCCGAATACTATCGTCCTATATATCAATCTTTACCTCTCGACCATTTCGAGACTCCTCGTCATGTCCGTGATCTCATCTGGGACTCCGAACAACATTCGGTCACCAAATCACATAACTCATATAATACAAAATCGTCATCAAACATTAAGTGTGCGGACCCTACGAGTTTGAGAACTATGTAGATATGATCGAGACACCTCTCCGGTCAATAACTAATAGCGGAACCTGGATGCTCATATTGGTTCCTACATAGTCTACGAAGATCTTTATCAGTCGAACCGTAATGGCAACATATGTTATTCCCTTTGTCATCGGTATGCTACTTGCCCGAGATTCGATCATCGGTATCTTCATACCTAGTTCAATCTCGTTACCGGCAAGTCTCTTTACTCATTACGTAATACATCATCCTGTAACAAACTCATTATTCACTTTGCTTGCAAGGCTTCTTATGTTGTGTATTACCAAGAGGGCCCAAAGATACTTCTCCGATACTCGGAGTGACAAATCCTAATCTCGATCTATGCCAACCCAACAAACACCTTCGGAGATACCTATAGAACATCTTTATAATCACCAAGTTACGTTGTGATGTTTGATAGCACACAGGGTATTCCTCCGGTATCAGGGAGTTGCATAATCTCATAGTTGAAGGAATATGTATTTGACATGAAGAAAGCAATAGCAATTAGACTGAACGATCAATATGCTAAGCTAACGGATGGGTAGAATGATGTGATCTCGTTCATCAAATGACAACACATGTCTATGGTTAGGAAACTTAACCATCTTTGATTAACGAGCTAGTCTAGTAGAGGCTTACTAGGGACACAGTGTTTTGTCTATGTATCCACACATGTATCAAGTTTCCGGTTAATACAATTCTAGCATGAATAATAAGCATTTATCATGATATAAGGAAATATAAAATAACAACTTTATTATTGCCTCTAGGGCATATTTCCTTCATGTCTACGTACCCTCGAAGACCGAAAGTGGAAGCGTTTGACAACGCGGTTGATGTAGTCAAACTTCTTCTAGCTCCAACTGATCAAGCACTGAACATACGACACCTCCGAGTTCTGCACACGTTCAGCTCGGTGATGTCCCTTGTCGTCTTGATACAACAAGACATCGAGGAAGTAGATGAGTTCCGTCAGCACGACGGTGTGGTGACGGCGATGGTGAAGTGATCTGCACAGGTCTTCGCCTAAGCACCGCGAGAATATGACCGGGAGTGTAAACTATGGAGGGGGGCACCGCACACGGCTAACAATTGATGTTGTGTGCTCTAGGCGCCCCCTCCCCACATATATATAGGTGGGAGGGGAGGAGAGGCAGCCAGGGGGCGCCCCAAGTAGGATCTGAATCCTACTTGGGGTTTCCCCAAGTGGCGGCCCCCTTCCTTATTT
>NC_041382.1:696843614-696859172 GCF_002162155.2 Triticum dicoccoides | reverse complement strand
CTTTTCCTTCTCCAAATCGGCCACATGCCATAGGGGCGTGCCACCCCTTGTGAGATGGTCTGCTCCCCTCTCATGATCCATATGGCCCATATATTCCCCCGGAGGGTTCCGGTAACCCCTCCGGTACTCCTATAAATACCTGATACATTCTGGAACACTTCCGGTGTCCGAATACTATCTTCCTATATATCAAACTTTACCTCTCGACCATTTCGAGACTCCTCGTCATGTCTGTGATCTCATCCGGGACTCTGAACAACATTTGGTCACCAAATCACATAACCCATATAATACAATATCGCCATCAAACGTTAAGCGTGCGGACCCTTCGGGTTCGAGAACTATGTAGACATGACCGAGACACCTCTCCGGTCAATAATCAATAGCGGAACCTAGATGCTCATATTGGCTCCTACATATTCTACGAAGATCTTTATCGGTCGAACCGTTATAACAACATATGTTATTCCCTTTGTCTATTGGTATGTTACTTGCCCGAGATTCGATCGTCGGTATTTGCATACCTAGTTCAATCTCGTTACCGGCAAGTCTCTTTACTCGTTCCGTAATACATCACCTCGTGACCAACTCCTTAGTCGTTTGCTTGCAAGCTTATGATGTGTATTACCAAGAGGGCCCAGAGATACCTCTCCGATATTCAGAGTGACAAATCCTAATCTCGATCTATGCCAACTCAACAAACACCTTCGGAGATACCTGTAGAGCAACTTTATGATCACTCAGTTACGTTGTGACGTTTGATAGCACACAAGGCATTACTCCGGTATTCGGGAGTTGCATAATCTCATAGTCGAAGGGATATGTATTTGACATGAAGAAAGCAATAGTAGTAAAGTTGAACGATCATTATGCTAAGCTAACGAATGGGTCTTGTCCATCACATCATTATCCTAATGATGTGATCCCGTTATCAAATGACAACTCATGTCCATGGTTAGAAAACCTGAACCATTTTTGATCTACGAGCTAATCAAGTAGAGGCTCACTAGGGACATAGTGTTTGTCTATGTATTCAGACATGTATTAAGCTTTCTGGTCAATACAATTCTAGCATGAATAATAAACATTTATCATGAATAAAAAAATATAAAATAATAATTTTATTATTGCCTTTAGGGCATATTTCCTTCACCGTAATGTACGTCGACATGGGGTTTGAATTTTCCTGCATGCATGCGTCTCAGATACTGCTAGTGCGGCGAGTCAGTCCGGCGTTGTTTCAGCCCTTCCTCGCAATCCGGCATGTCCGGTGTAATAGTGGGATTAGCCCCTCTCCTTTGCAGCTTTGCTACTAGTAGTTGTCAGCATTGTCCTGTCTCCATTCACCTATAACCCTGCGACCCATTTACCAATTTGACTGTCGCACTGTAGTTGTTGTACTCCCAAACAGTAAAGATGTTCTCGCTCGATGTTGCCGTAGGCATCATCTGAGCTGTCCGATGCGAAGCTGCTTTTTATAATTCGGCCTTTATGATGAAATGTTCGAATTACAATCCAATAGCAAAGATGCTATCAGGAAACCAGGTATTACATCAAAGCATTGACTAACACTCACCCTTAGAGCTTGCCTTGCGCAGAGATGCGCTACTTACTTTGCTTCGCGGCCCATGTAGAGAAGCTCGAATTCCTCGAAATCAAACGGCTTAAGGTTATAGATGCCATGTCAGAGAGAAGCTAATAAAAATCAAAGCATACATTTTTGCGGCAACACTAGGTAAAATGATAAGTCGCCATTGAAGAGGCTCGCAGAGCTCATCGTGTTAGATCGAGTCTTTCCTGGTTGGTGTCTATCGCGACTCGTTAACGCCTTCTGACTAGGGGTTTCTTCAGTGTTAAGACGTGGACCAACTTTCCCGCCAAAAAAAAGAAAAAAAGATGTGGACCAATTTTTGATGCTCTCCTTCTCCGACAACGGCGATGGGTGCTTGGTAGTTGCGGATAGGGCGGTATGCAATGGTACAAGCACTTGTATCATCTTTGCTTTCTGTTGCTTGTGTGCGTTGCGTTTCTTGGCTGTATTGTCACTATCTTATAAATACAAGTGGTGCATGTCTACGGTTTATACATTTTTTTTAAGTCTAAACGTCACCTCCAAGACGCACTCCATCGAAGAAGGAAAAAATTCAAAAAGAAAATCTGAAGATACCGTCCCCCAGCACAGTAGTGAAAGCAATGGCTGCACCGGTCGCTGAAAGCAATGATCTCCAGATTTTAGATTATTTTTGGACAGTTATCCCCCACGCTACCTCCCCCTCAAATCCACGGCGTCCCGTTCCTGCCGGGAGGAAGAACGCAGGCGGCATGGACGCCGATCGCCATGGGAGCTTAAGGACGCCGATCTTAGCGGACGATGAGGTACGTAGAAGCTTGTAACTATAGTACTCCCTCTGTAAACTAATATAAGAGCGTTTAGATCACTAGTTTAGTATTCTAAACACTTTTATATTAGTTTACGGAGGAAGTACTAGTTAGCTGCCGTATCGATCGGATCGAGGTCAGGAGGCTTGCGCCCTATTGCGGGAGGTCCGATTCAGGGGCGTCGGAGCCGCCGCGCCCGGTGCCTCCCTGCAGCTGCAACCTCGAGCCAGCCTGCGCCGTCGATGTGGCCTACCACGCTCAACGATTCCTGTGCGCACAAAGGCAGTAAAAGGGGAGATACCAGTAACTTCTGCTAAAACATGCAAACGCGTGTGAATTCTGAGCTTTCAATTGCTATGCCAGGCCCAGGCGTCTGGTTCGGAAGCTCGGGAGCATGAGGTGCACAAGGCCGCCGGTCCCTGCTCTCATAAGGCGCTCAGAGTCATCTTGTGTGAGTTTCTAGACAAGTGAATTAGCATAAGCCGTCAGTTCTATATATGCAGTAGTTCCAAAGGTTGAATTAATTCCAGGCCATTAATCGTTGGAATTATTTCGGTCTGATTATGAGTACTGATATTGAAGACCGACCTGAATCAGCTAACAAAATTCATGTTGATGTGCGCCAGGCCTGCAGTTCCTGGAGGTCAGTGCTTTCTACGGGGTCTACCTGAACTTGATAGTGTATCTTCAGGATGTTCTCCATGGAGACAGCGCATCCAATGTGACGGCCGTGAATTCCTGGGCTGGGGTCAGCTACCTCATGCCCCTTCTCGGCGCCGCCGTCGCGGACTCCTACTGGGGAAAATGCAAGACGGTTTTGATCGGCCTCTGCATTTCTGTCGTCGTAAGTGATCGACCCTCTGCATTACCGCCGGTTGGCACTCTGCTTCTCTCACGAACAACTAGAAATCAACAGGGAATGGCCATGGTCACCATGTCAGCTACGCTGCCGTCTCTGAGGCCGCCGCCGTGCTCCCCGGGCGTGTACTGCGCACCGGCGACGCTTAGCCAAGACCTAGTCTTCTTTTCGGGCATATACCTGTGCGGCATCGGGATCGGCGCGTCCAAGGCCGTCTTCATCTCGTTTGCCGCGGAGCAGTTCGACGACGACGATGACAAGAACACGTCGGGGCGGGAGGCGAAGGCGTCCTACTTCAGCTGGTACTACGCGGTGGCCAACGTGGCCATGCTGACCGCGGGGACGCTACTGGTTTGGGTCGAGGACAAGGTGAGCTGGGGGCTCGGGTACGGAATCTGCGCGTCGTTCGTCGCGGTCGCCGTCGTCTGCCTCGCGGCGACGGCGCCCATGTACCGGATGGTGCCTCCGGCGGGCAGCCCGATGAAAGGCGTGCTCCAAGTGCTGGTGGCGTTCTCTCGCAAGGTAAACCTGACGGTGCCTGAGGACGCCACAGAACTGTACGAGGAGGATGGTGTCAAGAACCCGTTGCTGCATCCCCTGCACGAACGATTGCACCACACCGAACAGTTCAGGTAGATCCTATGAGGCATGAAAATCTTGATTTTAATCAGAGTTTCAGACTAAATGCTCTGCTAGTGTCCGTCCGTCAGGTGCCTGGACAAGGCTGCCATTGTCACGGCCGAGGACTTGGAAGACGGCGACCTGAACCGGGCATGGAGGCTGTGCACGGTGACCCAGGTGGAGGAGCTCAAGACTCTGCTGCGGCTGATCCCGATATGGCTCACCTCGGCCATCTACTTCGTCGCCAACACGCAGGCGCAGACGACGTTCGTGCAGCAGGGCACCAAGACGGACTCCCACATCGCGGGCGGCGCCGCGTCCGTCCCGGCCGCGTCGCTGACGTCCATCGAGACGGTGCTCGTCGCCGCCTACGTCACGCTCTACAACAGGGCCGTCGCGCCATCCGTGGCGTTCACGCCGCTGCAGCTCATGGGGCTCGGGCACGCGACGGCGGCCGGGGCGGTGGCCGTGGCCGCGTGCACCGAGGCGCGCAGGCTGCGGATGGCCGGGGGCCAGGAGGCGGCCCAAATGGGCATAGCGTGGCTGCTGCCGCAGTACGTCGTGATGGCGGTCTCGGACGCGTCGCTCTCCGTGGGGCAGATGCAGTTCTTGTACGACCAATCGCCGGAGACGATGAGGGGCGCGTCGACGGCGTTCTACTTCCTGTCCATCTCGCTCGGGAATCTGATCAATTCGCAGCTGGTGACGCTGGTGGCGACCGTCACCTCGGCTGGGGGCAGGACGGGATGGTTTCCACCGGAATTGGATGACGGGCACCTGGATTACTACTTCGTGCTCGTTGTCGCCATCACTTTGCTCAACTTTGCCGTCTTTGTTGCCCTTGCCAAGAACTACACGTCCAAGAGGGTTAGATGATTGGATTCCTCCTCTTCTTTGTGTAAACTGCACAAACTGTGGGGGGGAATGAGTGAGCCTGGAATTAGGGTTTATACTGATTATGATTAGAGTGCCATTAGTTGTAGATTAGACATCATATTGCACTTTATAGGTCATGTTCAACTGAATCACATATACTAGTAGCGCTCATTGTTCTTTGTTTGCCGGAATATACCGCTCATGCTTACGTGCACCATCCCGCGGCGACGACCCAGCCCATTTAGCTTCTGCCACAGTGGCGACGGGCTGAGACGGAGCCGCGGACAGTTGTGGTGACGAGGGTGGAGGCGAGACAAAGCCCGCAACGACGTGACATGTCGCGCCGGCGCAGGCGCATTGCGGAAACGCGGGTGCGGTGGAAACGGTTGGAGCACTGACGAAACGGTGGAGGCGGTGGCTCGGTACCTCCCGCAACCATTTGGCTATTTGAACAGCTTCAGACGTGTTTTGTCATTTAACATGCTCCTGCATAGGTTCGCAGATCGTCTTGGATGTGCTTTTTCCGGCAAATCGAAGATAATATGGGAGTGTTTTGTGGGCGTCCGAACCGTTGCCACATCCGCATCTGACAAGTGGCAACCCTTGCCCATCGAAAACCTTCCTCGCTCGCCCGCGTGATTTCCCTTCGAACGCCGGCTACCCGCATTAATGTCGTTGTACAATGGCCATTCCGCATTGACGCCGGCTCAGAGCAGAAGTGACCTCTCACTGCCAGCTTTGAAGCGGCGCATCGGCCGAGAGAGTGCCGCCCGCCAGACTGAACAAGTCTCCTCGCCACATTCAAACGGCTACAGAGTTCCCGCCTGCCTCCATTAAACTCGCCCGTGTGCCGAGAAATCTACTCCGGTCAAACGTCCGTTCACAAGTCAGCCGACATTAAACACGATGCAAGCTGGCTCCTTGCGTAAGCCCGCTATTTAAATAATGCTGGACATCGGGCAAAAATCGCACAACCCCCCCTCCCCCCCCCCCAAATCTCCTTGCATCATTTTTTCCATACTCCCCATGCACTAGTAGAAAAAGGGTCAAATGTTCAGCTCATTAGTCCCTGTTTGTATTTGAGCCGGCACTAATGTGACCAATAGTGACGGTTCTAACGGCTAGGCGGGCGGCGCTCATTAGTACCGGTTCGTGACAAACCTTTAGTACCGGTTCGTGGCACGAACCGGTACTAAAGAGGTGGTGCCCTTTAATACGGGTTGGTGGCTCCAACCAGTACTAAAGACCCCCCCCCCTAGTACGGGTTGGTAGCTCCAACCGGTACTAAAGGTGGTGGCCTTTAGTACGGGTTGGTGGCTCCAACCGGTACTAAAGACCCCCCCCCTTTAGTACCGGTTGAAGCCACCAACCGGTATTAAAGGTGGTGCGCTGTCACCCGCAGTGCACAATGTTTAGTCCCACCTCGCTAGTTGAGAGGAGCTCGCACCGGTTTATAAGCCCCGCCGCGGCTACCGTGTCGAGCTCCTCTCTAAGCAGGCCTTTGTGGGCCTATTGCAAGTCTCCTGCCCTGTGAGGCTTACTGGGCCGTACGGGCCTGCATCCTGGCCCAACTAGAGGTTGGGTTTCTAGTCGTATGCAGGCCGCGCCAGCCCAGTAGGCGGGCTGTTTTTGCTTTATTTCAAAAAAAATCCACCAACCGGGACTAAAGGTCCCCAAGACCACGGCGCGCCTCGTGCCACGTGGTGGGCCTTTGGTCCCGGTTCGTGCTGAACCGGGACTAAAGGGGGGACCTTTAGTGCCCACCCTTTAGTACCGGTTATCCTTACGAACCGGTACTAAAAGTCGTTTTTCTACTAGTGATGGCATCCAGCGAGCAGGGAGTTTTCCAGCATACCAGTCAACTGGGTGGCCTTCCGAGCCTACTAGATACGAGCCAGGCAACTCTCTACTCCACCTCCGTCACTGCTCCAGGCCACTGCAGGCCAGGTCGCGGACATGGCCGCTCCAAGCCGGCGGTTGGTTCAGCAGCTTGCCAAGGAGTGGCGAGTTTCTCCAGGCCGGCACGCGGGGGAGCATAGCGGCATGGCACCATGGTTGTCGTGGACGGCGACGTGTCGTACCACTCATCCCGTGTTTGCGACCGTGCCATCTGCTGTCAATGTTCGCGGTACCTCGCACTGCCAGCGAAAAAAGAAGCCAGCTTCGTGGAGATCAACGAGGCGGCGGCCAGCACGTCAGCGCCTGCCACCATTATTGAGAAGTAGAACTTGGGAGGCCACCGCCAGTTAGGTCCCCGGAAGGCCATCGTGGCATCCCCGACGTGCAGAAATGATTTTTCTGTAGGCACATGATTTCTTTATCTTTTTCACCACGGCCTCCTCGAATGCCCAAACAACATGATCTTTTGAAAGCACATCATGCATTAGAGTATTTCACACCAAAAAAGTCATTTTTTTTGCAATATTTAAATGAACTTAATGTTCACGCTCAGGTGCAGATGCACCTGGGCATCGAATCGATGCACTTAGCTTCTAGGTCATATTTATCTTGAGGTAATCTTCATGTCATACCTACGGTAAAACTCTACCAGGCTTGCTCTAACTTCAGACTGAGGATTTGCCAAATTTGTATTATTCGATCACTAGTCAAAGAGTTGCTATTTTTAAAAAAATCGTGAATTTTTCCAAATTAGCAATTTTAAAATTGTATTAAAATTCTACAACATTTTTAAAGTTTGTAAATACTGTTTTATAAATTCAGTATATTTTTTAAAAAAATTCCGAACATTTTTCATAATTCATTGAAAATTATAAAATATAGGGACACATTTTCAAACTATAAAAGTATTAATTTATAGAAAACTGGATAAAGAAGGTTCTTTTTTTTAACCTGAAATCCTTTCCTCCAACTTCGAGCGAGCGAGCGAGCGCTAGCTTGGGCCACTGCTCGCTAACCTGGCTCACCAGCACTGATGCGCCAGCCGGCGCTTAAGTCCTTATTTGCCGCCTGCAAGCGGAAAATAGGCGAGATGACGCCTGCGTGGGAATCAAGTTGGGCCGGCCTAGTGAGTGATTTCGGTTTGGGGAGCAACTAGTTAACGAGCCTTCCTTTGAGAGCCTCGTAACGATCAGCGCCACTTGACGCGCTCTCAGCCATTCGCCACGTGTCGTGCTCTGGACGTTCCCTCCGTTTGTTTTTTTATTTTTCTGCACGCGTTTTCGGCTTTTTAAACGGTTTTTTTCCTGCTTTTTTCGACGTTTTGGTTTTCTCCCGGTCTTCCTTAGCTTTTCGATCAAAAAAAATTGCATGAAAAAAACGCGTTTTCTTTTATTTTTCTTTCACAAAAGTCACGGTTTTTTCGCAAAGAGGCACGGTTGTGCTCTAGTGAGAGTCACGGCCGTGCCTTTTGGGAAACGAAAAAAAAATGTGTTTTTTGTTTTTTTTTCTTTCCCGAGAGTCACGGTTTTGCTTTCGCGAGAGGCACGGTTGTGCTTTCGCGAGAGTCACGGTCTTGCCTCTCGGAAAGGGAAAAACAAAAGGCGTTTTCTATTTTATTTTTCTTTCGCGAGAGTCACGGTTTTGCTTCCGTGAGAAGTACGGTTGTGCTTTCGCGAGATTCACGGCCGTGCCTCTCGGAAAGGGAAAAACAAAACGTGTTTTCTGTTTTTTTTCTTTCGCGAGAGTCACGGTTTTGCTTCCGCGAGAGGCACGGTTGTGCTTTCGTGAGAGTCACGGCCGTGCCTCTTAGAAATGGAAAAAAATACGCGTTTTCTGGTTTTTTCGCGAGAGTCACGGTTTTGCTTCCACGGGAGGCACGGTTGTGCTTTCACGAGAGTCACGGTCGTGCCTCTCGGAAACGAAAAAAAAACGCGTTTTCTGTTTTTTTCCTTCCACGAGAGTCACGGTTTTGCTTCCACAAAGAGGCACAGGGTGTGATTTCACGAGAGGCACGGGCGTGCCTCTTTCGGAAAGGGAAAAAACCGTGCTCCCGGTTCGGTTTTTTCGCCCGGTTTTTTCATTAAAAAAGTTCATCAAAACCTATCAACATGTGATCTAGTTTTGAAGATCTCGACGCGAGGAATCCAATGATGAAAACAGTTCAAGATTTGGACGCACGGTTTAAAAAATAAAACGTTTTGAATAGACGAATCTACGAAAAAAAGGAAAACTCCCAGGTTGCGACAAGTGGCGCGCTGCATGTACGCCACTTGTCGCAACATGAGAAAGTAGAGTGTTCTTTCCAACGAGTACTCCTTAATTAGTGATTTCGGTTTGTTTTCTGTTGTGATGTTTTTTCGTTTCCCTATTATGTTTTCAACATTCCCTTTTTCCCTTCGGGATTTATTTTATTTTTATTTGGGATTTTATTCTTGGTTTTTCTTCTCTGTTTTTTTTCTTTATATAGTTTTCTATACTATAAACATGTTCTAATATACAGGTGAACATTCTTCGAATATGCACTGAACATTTTCAAATATACAATGAACGTTTGTTTAATATATCGTGAACATTTTTTATATATGGTGAACTATTTTTAATATATGTTGAACATTTTTATACTATATGGTTTTTTTTAAATATACAGTGAACATTTTTCATAAACGGCAAACTATTTTTTCTGAATGACATATTTTCTTATATATGCATTGAACATTTTATAAAAATATATATGTTTTATTTCTTTTAATATATTTTTTTATATTTTTAGCTCCATAAACGAGATCCAACAATTGTTTTTCCGAGAAAAATAAAATAGGAAAGCTAAATAAAAAAAGAAAGAAAAACTCAACTCAAGTGAGGTTGTGTGAATGCGCTGGCCCATTTACACCGTCCTTCAGGTGCCGCCTCACCTATTTTCCCTCTACAGGCAAATTTATGGGAGGTCTAGGGTTTCGAGATTCGAGCTATTCAACTTGGCTCTTCTTGCCAAACAGTCATGTCGCCTACTACAGAATCTACAATCGTTAAGTGCTTAAATCCTCAAAGCTATCTATTTCCCCAATGAGACTATCCTATCGGCAAAACTGGGGACCAAGCCATCACAGGTGTGGCACGCAATTATAGATGGCAGGGATGCCCTTTGCCAAGGTCTTAACGGAAGGATCGGGAATGGGCGTTCCATGTTGATTTGGGAGCACAACTGGTTGTCCAACATGGTGATGATGAGACCGATAACATGTCTATCAAATAATCCCCCAACTACAATCAATGAACTAAAATATCACACTAGCGCTAAGTGGAGAGATGACCTGTTACAATAAGTTATTTTTGGCACCGAATGTAATACAATTCAGAGTATTCCATTGTGTACTAGGAACATGGAGGATTCTTGGGCTTGGAATTATGAGAAAAATGGCAGTTTCACAGTCAGGTCGGCGTACCGTATGTTGGTAGATACGAAGAGAAGGAGAGGGGACTGGCTCAAACAATGCAGGAAGGTCAAATTACGAAGAAGACGTGAAGGCGTGGACTTCGCTATGGTCGGTTCAAGTTCCTGGCAAAATCTAAAATTTCCTCTGGAGACTGGCCAGTTGTTCTATCCCAACAGAGGATGTCCGCCACCATGGAAACATGGCAGACGATGACAAGTGTCAACTATGCGGTGCACAGGATTCATAGCGGCAATCCCTCCTGGAGTGCTCAACGTCAAGGTGCGTCTGGGCATTAGCTGATGGAGAGGTGGTTGATCGTATTCAGACCATGAGGAAGCCAAATGCTAAAGGCTGGATTCTAGCTATGATAGAGATCTTACCACACAAGCAGCTTATAGAGCTGGTTGTCACACTATGGTCAATATGGAGAGTTAGACAAAATGCTATCCATGAAGGCGTGTGCTACAGAGCCCCCATGCTACTCATTCCTTTGTGACTAGCTTCATTACTGAGATGGAAGCCTTACAACGATCAGTGAAAGCCGGTGGTGCACCCACATGGACTGGTTCCAATTCAAGGCAAGCATGGAATAACCTGGTGCAGGTTTGGTGAAGATCCATGCCAATGGTCTTTTTTTTCTAGAGCTGGTGATCGAGGAGTTGCAGCTGCGCTCTGCAGAGATAGTAGTGGTGTTTTCTTGGTCTCCTTGGCCTTGGTTGTATCCGAAACTGCTGACCCGACAATTCTTGAATCTATGATGTGTTGGGATTGTCGCGAATACTATCAAAGACGCGATCCCTATACTTATGGGCTATCAAGAACACGCTCTTCCGCACGCTCCGCGTATGCAAAGACCATCTGCATAGAGGTTGTTGTAGGTTGTCTTCAGTCTCCACGTAGGATAAACTTTTTAGCTTGGTCGACAAGAAGCTGTTGTAGGTTTTCTTCAGTCTCCACGTAGTAGGCCAGCGAGCAGCCGGGCCACATGGAATTGTCCACAATAGCTGTACCTGAGGCCAGACCCCTTTGCCTCTTTTGTTTCGCAACCTGTACGTTATTCAAACACAAGATCTTCTTTATTATCTAAAAATAACTTCAGATCTTCTCGGTCAGCGTCATCGGGCTATAAGTTCGGGGTAGGTTTCGGTTTGTGGTGTAGTTGAGTCTGAATGCGGCCATCTTCAGCAAGACAAAGGTTCATGTGTCGGTTGAGGCTTTTGAACAAATTTTCTTTCCGTAGAACGAGACCCAATTGTTCATCACGTTGCATAAAAATATGTCGAACTACTCCCCCCGTTCCTAAATAATTGTCTTTCTAGAGATTTCAACAAATGACTACATACGGAGCAAAATAAGTGAATCTACACTTTAAAACATGTCTACATACATCCGTATGTTGTAGTCCATTTGAGGTGGCTAGAAAGACAATTATTTGGGAACGGAGGGAGTAGTAAGTAGGTGAACATATTTTCATCTTCTGTACGTAGTTTGCTCATGCATGGAACAGGGACCGGGGATGGGAAGCCGTCGTTATGTTTATTCAGTCAAGTAACAGATGGTATCTTCGTCAGTCCTGCTGAAACATTCTCTCTTGTTATGGGTACGTTGAACCTCTCAACAACCATGTAACAACGCTGTCGCCTCTGGTCTACGTGCAAACATATTCAAGGATGCTTCGGATTTTCATGCGCTCATGATGCTTCTTTCATCATCTCCCGTAGAACAACTGAACAAGACCGAAGTTGTCGTCTCTTTACGTGAGTATCTCCAACGCCCCCAAACCTCCGACATGCGTCCGGGCCGCGTTGTCCGGACAGCTAAAGCCATCCAACGCGGATCTGTATAGGTCCGCGACGCGGTTCGGATACTATGTTTCTCACAAATCGGAGACAACCATGAGGGTTTTGCGAGAGTCCGGACCGGTCTCACGCCCTCTTCTGACCGTCCTGCCTCCCAAAAAAAACCTCCCCCTCCCACGCGTTTTCGGTCAGCGCCGCTTCAGAGCATCAGCGTCCGCATTCATGCCTGGCCAGAGCGGACGTGACCTTTCATTGGCGCCAGCATTGAAGCGGCGTGCCAACCGAGAGAGCGTCGCAGGCGACTTCTGCGCGTTCAAACGACATGACTGCCGCCCGTCCGTCCGTCTATCGCCCACATTGATGGCACATGGTTGCCAAGACGTCTCTTCCAGCGCCACACGTCCGTCCCTCTACCGCCTACCGTTGCTATATAAACCGTTCCCCCGACCATAGCCGCAGTCATGCACCTATGATCCCTCTCCGCACCACTCCTACCGTGGATTCATCCCCGACAAAGCTCTCTGAGACGGGCTGACGTCGAATAAGAAGAAGATTGCCGCCATTGTTGCAGGCTAGCTGGCCGGCAGGCAACCGGAGGACGACGAGGTCCTAATGGAGGACGTTGCCGACGACAAACCAGAGCCACCCTCCTCCTCCTCCACACCACCCTTGCCGGTACATTGCACCATGACCATCGGCGAGGCCCGTGCCCATTACATGAACATGATGCGGGAGGAGCAGTTCCAGGAGGCGCAGGCCGCCGCCTATAACAACCGCCTCCTGCAAGAGCACGTGTAGGCGGAGGAGGAGCTCTCCACCACCAGGGCTGTCGCCCCGGACGCGGACCTGGCGGAGCAAGAGGTGCTGCTCGAGTCCTACCGCGAGATCCGCCTCGCCCGCTGGCGGTATCGCCAGAGGTGGCACCCGCCTACAAGGAGAGCGACGATGTGGGCGACGCGGTGTTCGGCCAGAACGACGGCGAGGAGGAGGACACGCCAGTCTGCGCCCCGCCTCGATGACCACGAAGCCGGCACGTCCGCGGGCTCCACCGACAGCAAGGATGAGTAGTGCACGGTAGGTCGCCGCCGCTTGTGTCCCAGGAAGGTCACTGCTCCTCCCCTCCTGTCGACGTCAAGCTTGGTGGGCTCAATATCGTGGGCTGATTAGTTGCTTGGCGGCGATGTGGAGGCGGACAACTTCACTTCCCGGGCCACCGGAGGCGGAGGTTACAGAGGCGGAATTGGAGAGCGCCGAGGTGGAATTGGAAACCATGAAGCTTTAGTTCTGGGGGCTAATTAGCTGGACACGAGGAACGGGCGCTGGCGACCATTTAGATTAGGTATTAATTATAACTTCAGATGTAAATGTAATGAAATTCGTTATGTTTATATGAAATTGGGACGTGTTTATATGAAATCCGCCCTTTTGATCGAATTTCGTCCGGTTGTTCGAGTTGTAGTCAAAATGTATGCAACTACGGTTGGACGGCGGCCTCCCGCATCCGTGTCCACGGACTGGTCTCCCTGTTCACGGATGGATGCGGGAGAAAATTTACGGGTTGCCATTGGATATGCCCTTATATAGGACATCTCATATGCATAGCCCATTTTTTTCTCCCCATATGTTTGTCTGCACAGTCCAAATATGTCGAGACACAAAGAAAAAAATCTAAGGGATAAACTGTTCGCAATATCTCGCTTTAGAGATAGATTTCTTTATTATCTAAGCTAGCTAAACGCCCGAAACATAATAAGCTAGGCCTCCGTCGATTTAGCCAAAGCATGCCTGGAGAAAATAATGGGAGTCGGTGTCCCTTGAACGCTGTGTTTCCTCTTCTTTACGGTGGCTTCTTCTTAAATGAAAGAAGATCTCTGCTGCGCTTATGTCACCCAAACTGAACACATGGGCTCCACCTAAAAACTTCTTATCCCCAGCCCATGCTCCATTCTATCCGCCCTTGCTCTGCCTTTTCACCAAACCCTAGCGCCATCCAACCCACCTTCCGCCCCCAACCGTAGCACCGTCCAACCCACCCTCTGCCACTGTCATGGGGTGCACCCCGGAGGAGCAGCGCCGGGCCGAGAGGCGGGCACGATCACGGACAACTTGGCTATTTGACGTGTACTAGTCCGACACGCCTTCCTTCCTCATGCACTCAGACTTCTTCGGCGGTTGATCAAGTAGTCGAGTGATGTCCCAGCTGCTGATCCAATCAGCACAGTGTTTCGCCTTTGACGGAGGGGTTGGAAAGTATGAGTTGGGAGCTTCTCGAGGCGAAGGACGATGAGGAGCTTGCCCTCCACCTAGCAATATTCCCGACGCCAAGGGACGCGATTGACCGTGTGCAATATCCCCACCATCGCGATAGGGGGTGAGCTCGTGCGGCAAAACCAACTTCGTTGGCGCGTCCGGCTTGCTCAACACATCTAGCTCGTGATGTGCTTTGATCTTGCACGCCGCAGTGTCCTCCTCCGATGAGGAGCAAGTCATCTACAGTATCCTCTAGCGGTCCTTGAAACAAGAAGACGGATGCCCATTGCCACCACTGGAAGAAACGCGAAGGAACTCGAGGAAGGGATCGAGGCATCCAAACACTAAGCCGCCTAGCCCCCTAACCCCTTGCTAAACAACAATCCGCCGCAATCCAAGGCACAACATCCACCTTCACTTTGGACGCTGGTAAACTACCATCGTATGTTTATAATGAATGTCCTAGGTTGGTTTGTCAATGAACAATGTCGTATGATTTATATGCGAGACCAATGTGCTATCCTAGGTCCATGTTTATGTGAATTAGGTGCTATGATTTTTATGTGAAACAATGTTGTATGTGTGTACATGCAATCTATGTTAAATGTCCACACAATGATCCATGCAAATGCAAAAATGACTGTTATTCCTGGACAAATGGGGAGGGCTTTTGATGCATGCGTCTGAAGATGCATTTATGTCCGATAGGGAAATTACTCATCTTGTGTGAGTCAACACCTAACACATTCGCCTTTTCAGATATGTTAAACCTGGCATCACGCTTTGTGGGTTATATTTTTTGTTCGATAGTAAAAAGCATCACAAACATGTGTTGTTCGTTCCCATGCAGTATGATGGGCTAGGTGACATTGGTAATTGAAGTATATTAAAGAAGCACTTTACCAAACATGTGTATAAAAAACATGATAAGAGCAAACTTGCAGATGAAAGCATATTCTACCCACCTTTTGAACTTTGGAGACAACACGTCCCACTATTTTTACCTTGCTAAATGCCAAAGTATTGGTCCAAATATTGTTGACCAACACTACTGTTGTCCTCGAAAGGGAATTTGCGCTCAACTTACTCCATTATGAATGTAATCTCCAGTACTTTACTAAAAGCCGAATTCAGATGAACATTTGTTTATGGAGACCACTTATCAGTCAGTTAACCGAAAAAATATCAGTCAATTGATTTTTGAAATGAGTGACTCCTAGCCGTTGGATAAAAAATGAGCAGTTAGGTATTCTTTTTATTCCTCCAACCGTTTTCTTCTCATCCAATGTTTATCTTCTTCCTCTGATGGTAGCGACATCGCAGTTCGTTGTTGCTTGCCGCACCATTTCTGCCTCTGACGAGATCGCCACCTACAAACAGGTGAAAACAAAAGGCCCTCACCCCCCATTCACCCGCACCAACTAAAAAGGAACTCCCCACC
>NC_041382.1:696829481-696843146 GCF_002162155.2 Triticum dicoccoides | reverse complement strand
TCGCCTCTACTGATGACGCCACGGCCAGCCGCATTGTCCCCATCTTTGGCGAGGTCCACACTCGGCCTCACCGTGGGCGCCACAGCCAGCCACGCCATTCTCATCTCAGCCTCAGAGCTCCACAACGCATTGTTGAGGAAATCGACCGATCCAATATATGTTTTGGGTTGCCTAAGGAATAGTGAACACGTTAGTTATGTTTGATCCCATATTCTTAGTCAGCAAGAGGAAGAACACTACACGTGATAAAAACGCATTATTGCGTAATTCTTCTGTTGGGAGATAAATTATTTCGTTCACGAAATGCATATACGAAGGAAGGGACGTTGTTGAAGGAAGGTACGTAGCTACCCGAAGTATATTATGCATATCAGAGGATCAGATAAAAATCCAGCCAAGAGTGGCGTAACAATCCACGGAAAGAACTGCTCTACGTTTTGTACACTAATGGAGTAGTAGTCTACTACTGTAAGGACGTGTGCTGATATATTATTGCTGGAAAACATGACATGGATCGCGTCGATTACGACCCCAAATCCCAAAGACCAAGCAAAAGCATATCAACGTCGCGGGTTGCCGTCTCTGGACGAAACAACAGTTCATGCAGGCGCACGGTAAGTTTGATGCGCTCTCGATGTTACAGTGCACGAACATGTCAAAGCAAAGGCAAAGTGCGAACTCCAGTGGTAAACTAAGGCGTCTGACTCGGCAATCAGGATAGTTTCTTACAGATGGTAAATGCCGGGGAAAGAACGAAATGAGTGGGCTTTGACCGCTATCCTTTAGCAGCTGATGTAGCTGGAAGTAGCGGCTAGGTGAGTGCACTTTTATTTTATGTTTGGTGGGTGCGTCTTTGTTTGACCATACTATAATTCTGAACTCATCTACGTAACAAAAAATGTTGAACTGGTAAATCCGGCGTTTTACATAATCTTGGACCGTAACCAACCCATCTGCCAAGAGATACTTACTCCGTCTGTCGGAGGGAGTGCAATCCTCCATGGCAATGGCATTGAAGGAGTGGACTGAATGTTCTCCTGAGAGTGATCGAACGAGACAAAAGCTGGACCGAGGTAAACCGGGCACGTTTGTGAAGGAGGACCGGGCGCGGCGCAGTAAAGCTCGATGGAAAACTTGCCACGCTGTCATGGAAAAAGCGCAGAACATAGGCATGCACTTTTGTCTCACCCTGATGTAACAGTTAGTAGCCGCTAGCCCGCTAGGTGCATGGAATCACAGGGACGGTCCTCTGGTGCATATCCGATCGACGTCTTTCTGGATGGTGTGCGTCCTTCCTCGTTGTACCGCGCTGAAAGTCTGAACTTAGTCTGCATGTAGCATTTCATCTCTACTGGTGCCGATCACCAAATACTTATCTTCCCGCCTTATCCGCGGTGAACTGGATACTTATCCGAGAGTGAAAGTAACAGGGCCAGATCCTTCCTTGCTAGCGCCAAGGCATATCAAGCACGTTTACATACACAAGTGGGCTGGGCGCAGTAAAGTTGCCACGGCGGCTCCCCGTCCTGAAAAAAGTGCAGACCCCACGCAAAAGCTTTCGTGAAGCTAGGATTATCGCACGCAAAACCCCTCCCGTCTCACAAGTTGGCGATCCCTGGAGTCGCGCAGACGCAAACACAGCGGCAGCAGGGAAACTTCCTGTGTCGTCGTCGTCAGTGAGCGGGCAAAAGCACAAGATCCATCAGGGCCGGGCCGGTCATATTCTAGTACCACTACGACCACAGCTACCGCCTGCTACCACGATCGATCATCGATGGTGCTTCTGCGTGCACAAGACTAGTATTACGCATGTGCCCATTTCATGCATTTATCCTTTGCCGGGGCCGCGTTTTCGTCGCCGTGCGATCCCACTGCTTCGTCTCACCGGGACCCGTTCTCCCTCGCGTCGTCGGCTAATGTGCACGCCTGCGTATATATAAGCCCCGTTGCTCTGCCTCTTGCTTCCAACTCACCTTCAAGGCTCTCACCCGAGCCAAAAAAGTCACAAGGCGCTATCTATAGCTTAATATCGGTGGCCATATTTTGTTCGATTCACTTCATCCTGAGGTTTAGCAGGAGCTTGATATCGGTGCGGCAATGGACGCCATGGAAAGAGGACAGGGCTCGCCGCGGCTGCCAAAGGTACGCACGCCGATCGTGATCGATCGATCATCAGTCATAAACGAACCACGTGCCCCTGATTTCAGATGTCTAACGAACTTGCGACACAATTTTTTACAGAGCCGGGGCTCAAAGATCGACGAGGAAAGCCTCAGGGTGCCGCTGATAGAGAGCAAGAAAACCGGCAGCCGGGCGCCGGCGGTGGTCCTCGGGTTCGAGTGCCTCGAGAGCACGGCCTTCAACGGCGTCGCCACCAACCTGGTGCTGTACCTGGAGAGTGTCCTGCACGGCAGCGGCCTCGCCAGCGCCTCCAACGTCACCACCTGGATCGGCACCAGCTTCCTCACGCCCGTCCTCGGCGCCATCCTCGCCGACACCTTCTGGGGCAACTACAACACCATCCTCGTCTCCCTCGTCGTCTACCTTCTGGTAAGCACACACCCAAACCATAACCCTTGACATGGCGTGGCAGCTTCTTCCTCCATGCTCCATGCATGAGCTTAACTAACTTGGCTGCTGCGCTTGGTCTCTCCAGGGTATGATGCTCATCACCTTCTCTGCGCTCCTGCCGACCACCGAGCTGTGCGGGCTGGGCTCGTCGTGCCACCCGATGTTCGGCGCGCACACCGTCGCCTTCTCCGGCCTCTACCTCGTGGCGTTCGGCAGCGGCGGCGTGCGCGCGGCGCTGCTGCCGTTCGGCGCGGAGCAGTTCGACGACGACAACGCCGTGGACCGGGAGCGGAAGATGGCATTCTTCAGCTGGTTCTACATCTGCGTCGACTTCGGCATGATCGTGTCCGGGCTCTTCCTCGTGTGGATCCAGCAGAACGTCAGCTGGGGCCTCGGCTTCGGCATCGCCACGGCCTGCATCGCGCTCGCCTTCGTCGGCTTCGTGCTTTTCACGCCCATGTACAAGCGCAGCATGCCGACCGGCAGCCCGTTCAAGAGCCTGTGCCAGGTCCTGGTCGCCGCGTGCAGGAAGGTCACCCTCCGCGTCCCCGCCGACGCCGCCGTCCTCTACGAGGTCAGCGACAAGATCGACCAGCCCAGGATCGCGCACACCAAGGAGTTCACGTTCCTCGACAAGGCGGCCGTGGTCGCGGACTCGGACCTGGAGGAGGTGACGAACGTCGACGCCGCGGCGGCGGCCGCGGGCTCGTGGAGGCTGTGCACGGTGACGCAGGTGGAGGAGCTCAAGATCCTGATGCGGCTGCTGCCGATCTGGGCGACGAGCATCGTGCTGTCCGCGGCGTACGCGCAGCTCAACACCACGTTCGTGCAGCAGGGCAGCGCCATGGACATGCGGGTCATGTCCTTCACCATCCCGGCCGCGTCCATGGTGTCCTTCGAGGTGATCTGCGTCCTGGCGTGGGTGCTGCTCTACGGCTCGGTGATCGTGCCGGCGCTCAGGAGACTGTCCCCAGCGAGCGGCGAGCCGTCGCAGCTGCGGCGGATGGGCGCCGGGCGGCTGCTCATGGCGTTCGCGATGGCCGTGGCGGCACTGGTGGAGATGAGGAGGCTGGAGGCCGCCGGGAGCGGGGAGTCGATCAGCATCGGGTGGCAGATGCCGCAGTACTTCGTGCTGGCCGGCGGGGAGGTGTTCTGCTACATCGCGCAGCTGGAGTTCTTCTACAGCGAGGCGCCGGAGTCGATGAAGAGCATGTGCACGTCCTTCGCGCTGCTCACCGTGGCGCTGGGCAGCTACGCGAGCTCGCTGATCTACGCCGTGGTGGACGCGCTCACGGCCACCGGCGGCCGGCCCGGGTGGATATCGGACAACCTCAACGAGGGGCACCTCGACTACTTCTTCTGGACCATGGCAGCGCTGTGCACGCTCAACTTCGTCGTGTACAGCGCCTTCGCTAGGAACTACCAGGTGAAGACGGTCGTGTCGTGATCGTGTTCGTTCCTTATTCGTCGGCGTACATAAAGGGGTCATCGGATTTCGCACTGCAACACGCAGTGCGGTGGTACAAAAGATTTGTTTTGTTCTTGTTGCAGAATTCAAAAGGTTCTTTCTTTAGGTAGTGCGTTATAAAAGAATTTTAGAACTAGTTTGGTATGGTGTAATTACGGCAACACACAACAGCAACCGGGTCTGTATAGTGTGTACTCCCTCCGTCCCTGAATATAAAACATTTTGACGGTTCAAATTGAACTGCCAGAACATCATGGCATTCAACGTCATATATTTAGAAAGAGAGGGAATAGTTTTCTTCGTTTTATTTTCTATTCTTTTTTAACATAGTACAGACATAGGTGCTCCTATTTACGCGCATACACTTATCTCAATGAACACATACGCACACCCTATCCGAGCACCTGGGAGAGACCGAGGTGACATATTATTTTGAGATTGACGAAGTCATCAAAGACGCTTCATAGTCAATGAAACATCTCCACTTACTGAAAGCACATTGCTGAAAATCCTGAAATAAATCCATAAATAATGCGAGCACCAAGTTTTGAACCGTGATGAGCTGAGAATACCACTGTCCGCCTAACCATCCAACCGATGGTTGGTTTGCTGTCTTTTGCCAATGTGAGCTGAAACAAGCCGCCCATGTATTGTATGTTGTACTAGTTCTCGGGGTGGGTTACATACTCGGTCATGGATATTCAGCCAGCTATTTTGTAGATAATAAAAATATATTCTAATATGTCTTACTATATCCCCAATACAAGACTCCTAAAATTGCACCGATCAACCATAGGTATATGTTTTTCACCTGATGATGTGCAAACGTGGTAGATGGAATGGTTGGTTCATATATGCCCTAGCTAGATTTCAAATACAATACGATACATATATATGCTAGGCATGCATGAGAGGTGGACTGAGATACAATAGGCTTAGGAAGATACTTGTCTCGGATATCATAGTATGAAATATACAACGAATTTGTCAGAAAAAAACTAAAAATAGTTGGATGCCACTCATGTTCTATATCTAAATAGATAGCTCCCATTCACCTATTTCTCTCAACATACAAGCATATGACATCAACTTTCAACATACATGAAAAAAGACCCACTACAACATGCAACCATTTATAAGAAAAGGCCATATCAACATGAAACACATGCATGCAATTTTTTTTCTTCTATTATGATTTTCATATTATACAATAATTGAACTCCATAAACCATATGTATTTTCATTTCTAGTTTTCATATTATTACTTCAAATATTGATGTTCACACAGCCAATTCTTATTAAAAATATATTGCAAAATATTTCCACAACAACGTGCGAGATATTGTCTCATATCCTAAATGTTGGGATTAAGAATACCCATTTGCTTGTCTAACCTAGAAGCTTTCGGCCAAACACCTGAAACATCCGTTTCTTTTTCACCCTAAGCAGGAACTAGTGCTTCGACCGATTTAAAGTCTAAATTATGAAATCATGCAATATTAAACTATGGACTTTCTGAAATCTTTTAACCTTGAATCTTGCACGGTTTTGGAAATTTATTTAACATTCAGAGTTCCAAGAATATAGAAAATTTTACATATGCACATAAGGATACACAAAATATGATATGTAAATTCTTTTTTGGAAACTGGCTATTTTCTTCACGGGAAATGAAAAGGTCAAGAGTAAATATATTTTAACATCTTTTTGTACAGTAGAAAAAAGGTTGCATTCGCGTGATTATTTTTTTTGTAGATTTTCAGTATGTAGCACTATCTGTGCTAATTAATTTGTTTGATTATTTATTTATTTAAAACTACAGAGGTATAAAATCGCCTGGACAACCAAGCAATAGTTTGGAGGGTAATTCATCCATTAGGGTTCCCAAAAATATTTGACAATTCATGGGTCTCAGGAACATTTTGAAGTGATAACAAACACAAATTTATCAACTGAAATAACCTAAATATACAAAAGATACAGGAGTAGTTGAATCTCTCTAGCTAACTTTTGCTCACGACACACAGTAATATTTTCAAAGAAGTTTGCAGGTTATCATTTCATAAACGAAAATGTTAACGCCCATACGCGTGGGCGTTAGCCTACTCGTCCACACGCCTTCATCACCATCCAGTAACTTCTACACAAATCTTGGCACGAATTAACTGATTGTGTATGCCACGTAGGACAACTCGCGCGTGTGGTGTGTGAGAGAGGTCGCCAACACATCCGTTTACCACATGAAGGGGCCGGTGTGTGGGCGTTTAGCAGTTCGTCCACACACCAGTTTTCAGTCACGCACAAGGGCTGGTGTATGGGCGTTTGCCATCTCGCCCATACACCCGCCTCCTCTCCCACACCCAAGCTGTCAGTTGCCATGCGTTTTGCAGTGTACATGACAACTGCCCTAGTATGATTGCAAGCAGATGGCAACTATCTCTTTTTTTTACCCGAACATGTCAGTTGCCATATGTTTTGCACGGTACATGGCAAACTCTCCTAGCGTGCATGTAAGCAGATGACAACTCTTTCTTTTTAAATGGCAACTGCCCTAGCGTGCTTGTGAGCACATGGCAACTCTCTCTTTTACCCGAACATGTTTTTTGCCATGCCTTTTTTTGTAGCGCTACATGGCAACTGCCTAGTGTTAGTAGGTGGCAACTCCTAAAGTTTTGAAATCATGACAACTGCAGTAGACCATACCACACGTGGCAACAACTGTAGTTGTCCAAACAATGGCAATCTGGAACTTTGACCTGAGATGGCAACTGCAGTTGAGCAAACATGACAATTGTAGTTGTCCGACATGGCAACCGTAGTTCAGCGACATGGCAACTGCACTTAAACGAACATGGACGAGGGTCCGACCCATGGCAACTGCAGGGTGCGCGTGTCACGTGGGGCGTGCAGGACCACGAGGTACGAGGCCTGACGTACCGCGCGTGTGGGCGTTATCAATTTCACCCACACGCACGCGTGTAAGAGGGACCAGGAGGAAAAATAAAGAGGCGTGTGGGCGTTAATTGTTTTGCCCACACACAAACATGTGGGCTGGTCCTCTTAGGCACCACACAGAATGTTTGGGCAGATTTCTTAACGCCCACATGTGTGGCAGTTATCGGCGTCCTTCATAAAATATAAGGACGCCGATAAGTGCCACACGTGCGGGCGTTAGAGGGGCTGCCCACACATTTTGTGTGGTGTATAAGAGGAACAGCCCACACGCCTGTGTGTGGGCAAAACAACTAGCGCCCACACGCCTCTTTTTTTCCTCCCGGTCTCTCTTACACGCGTGCGTGTGGGCGAAATAGATAACGCCCACACGCTCGGTACGTCAGGCCTCGTAGTCGTGGTCCCGCACGCCCCACATGACACTTTACCGCGCGCCCGCAGTTGCCATGGGCCGGACCCTCGTCCATGTTCGTTTAAGTGCAGTTGCCATGTCGGACAACTACAGTTGCCATGTTTGCTCAACTGCATTTGCCATCTCAGGTCAAAGTTTCAAATTGCCATTTTTTGGACAACTACAGCTGTGGCCATGTGTGATCTGATCTACTGCGGTTGTCATGATTTCAAAACTTTAGAAGTTGCCACCTACTAACACTAGGCAGTTGACGTGCAGCACTATTAAAAAAGGCATGGCAAAAAAACATGTTCAGGTAAAAGAGAGAGTTGCCATGTGCTCACAAGCACGCTAGGGCAGTTGCCATGTAAAAAGAAAGAGTTGCCATCTGCTTACGTGCACGCTAGGGCACTTTGCTATGTACCATGCAAAACATAGGTCAACTGATATGTTCGGGTAAAAAAAAAGAGAGTTGCCATCTGCTTGCAATCACATTAGGGCAGTTGCCATGTACACTGCAAAACGCATGGCAACTGGCAACTTGGGTGTGGGAGAGGAGGCAGGCGTGTGGGCGAGATGGCAAACGCCCACACACCAGCCCTTGTGCGTGACTGAAAACTGGTGTGTGGGCGAACTGCTAAATGCCCACACACCGGCCCCTCCGTGTGATAAAACGGATGTGTGGACGACCTCTCTCACACACCACATACGCGAGTTGTCCTACGTGACATACAAAATCAGCTAATTCGTGCCAAGATTCGTGCAGAAGTTACTAGACGGTGATCCATGCGTGTGGGCGAGTTGTCAGACGCCCACACGTGTGGGCGTTAACATTTTCGAAAATATTATACCCATGAATTTACATGGTTGTAAAAAAATAATGAAAACTTCAATGATATTATTTTGATTTTTTTACCAATAAAACTAATTTGTACTCAAGGAGTAT
This sequence comes from Triticum dicoccoides, assembly GCF_002162155.2. Lineage (NCBI taxonomy): Eukaryota > Viridiplantae > Streptophyta > Magnoliopsida > Poales > Poaceae > Triticum > Triticum dicoccoides. The sequence goes on along the minus strand of NC_041382.1, from coordinate 696,834,818 downwards.
ATATCAATTGCCAAAAGCCCAAAACGGGAGAAAATTGATTGCATGATTATATGATGTTTTATAAAATAAGTGAAGCAATAGCTAGCTACTACAAGGATAAATATTACAAGCCAAGATAAACTAATCACACCAGCCACAAGGTACAGAAATAAAGCCAAGAAAGTCTGTCATTGATCCAAGCTCCTCTGCTTTCTCGCGTACAGGATGAAAACGATAATTTACACCTGCCAAAATGACACACGTGGTCAGACATAACAGGAAAAGACTTCCACACGCATCACGCATATCTACACGCATCACACTTTGGAGAAGTACTCTAGTTCGTTAAGCTCTGTACCAAGCCAGAGATACATGCATACATTGGGAGAACCAGTAAAAGCATTGCAGATCAAGCCTTACCCCATGTGGCCATCTCATCACTTCTATAAATATCACTTCTACGTTTCACCTCTGCATACGTAGGAAATCAATTAGTTCAGCAAGTACAGTAGCAAAAACCTAATCAGCGATGAAGAATAAATCTTACTCATCTGCTTGAACGGGCACAATCGCAACAGTTGTACATATGGTCAACGAGGCTATAAGTCCTCGACACAGTCCCACCATCTGAGACATCCCCTGCTACATCCGACCATGTACCACTACCGATCTGGTACTGTTGAGGACGGCCATACGAGGGCACAAGATAGACAACGGCGTCACCTGTAATGCCATTGCCAAGCATAGCTCGGGAACTCACACTCTGTCTCCTCGCGATATCAACAAAGAGAACATTGCCCCCTATGCTTGTCACCGGGACAAGCTTACCCAGAATAAGGTCGGCTAATTTGTATACTAGAAATTCAGGAGACGTCGCACTGTATTTTGTATGGATCAACAGGATTTCCGAGTCACATTCTACCAGATCAAAAGAGTCGTCGATTCCACCAATTGTACATGATGCAATCAACTTTGGGTAGGATGGACCTATCCGCATCAGCTGTGGCTCGATCTGGAAAATTTGCACTGTCCTCTTATATGTACCCACCTCCGCGGAACTTCGCAAGGCGTATATCTTTCCTTGGAATGATACTGATGGCACTCCCATATATCGCGGGTTCCATGTTGCGACCCTCTAACGCCGATCTCTCGTGGTAGCAAGTATTATAGTCGACAGACTGAATAGTGCGACGGCGACCATGGCGACTCCGTCTGCACCGACGCTCAAGGAGGCGGCATGCTCTTGATCATTGATGAGCGAATCAAAATAGATTTCCACGGAAGGCGTGCGCGCGGGGAGCTCCGCGGTGTCGCCGGTGAGAGGATTGAGGACGCGAATTGGGGCGTCGTCGTCGAGATTGTGTTGCAGGAGGAGGACTCCATCGGGCGAGTCGAGGACGTGATGATCCGTGAGAAGCGGGAGCCGGGCGCGGACGAAGATCCCTGTCGAGAGATTGAAGAATCGTAGCACGCCGTTGCCAGGGTGAAGCCCGTGCCCCTGTGGCAGCAGCATCCACCGACGGGGATGGAATCGTGGATCGACGATGCCACTGCCGCGTGGGGAGACGGTGCTGGACCTCCAATGCCGGCAGGTGGCACGGAAGCGGACATAGTCGAGCAGGTCGCTGGCCAGCAGCCGCCACCCGATCAGCCGAACAACGTCTGGTTGCAGCAGGCACCGCCACGGGGATTCGTCGTCCGAGGTGTCGGCGGTCATGGCCGGAGGATGGTTTCGATGCGTCGGCGATGACATGCCGCCGAATCTCCCGTATAGTAGATCGATCTGTGTTCAAGGAAAGCGAGACAGATACGGTACGGTTGAAGCTTTGCCTTTTTTTTTCTTTGAGACAAAGGTTGAAGCTTTGCCGAGGCGGCACGGCCGGGTCTGGAGATAATGTAGAGTTTGGCTGGGCTCGGGGTGAATAGGACGACGGCCTGCGATTGGATCGTCAAAGCTCGCATAGCTCGGCCCATTATAGGTTTCTTGTAGAAGCTAACAAACTCTTCATCTTTTTTTTAGAAGCTAACAAACTTTTCCTTTTCCTTTCCTTCTGAACATGTTTCTGGGACTGTTGTATTTCCGTTCGATGCAATGAAAAGGGGTCAAAAAGCCTGGTTCAAAAAAAAATTTGTCTAAAAAAAACCTCTTCAGCTAAATATTTGTCTAAAAAAAACTCTTCTACTATGCCAATATAAATTTTGCTAAAAATCCAATATCAAAAAGACCCAAGGGGCAGATCTAACTGATCACGCCCATCAATCCAGGTCAATCCAACGATCTTGACTGCTTCAACGGCGAGCGCTCAACGTGTTTAGCATGCAATAACATCATCCCAAGCACTAATAACATAATTAACACACAAATAATATCATACACATAATATCCACATGCAGTTAATATACTACCTAATATTAACGTGCATTGCATGTAGGCATTTACTAATCTATACTGCCCCTAAATGAAAAACTAAAAGAAAAGGGGTTTTCCATAAATAAATAAATAAAATAAAATAAGTTGCACTGAAAAAACTAAAAGAAGAAGCTCCTCGTATCGGCATTAAAAACATCAGATCTTCTAACTTTTGACAAACAAAAAACACCTAGTTATTTTAGTTTTTTTATGCGTGGAACGATTGTGTGGTATGTGTAGTTGTGTTCATTTCATTTTCTTATTTATTTCCAGTTAGTTGAAACAAGCACTCAAGCAGTGATTTGTTTTGTTGTTCAACTAGTATGGTAGCTCTCTCGTAAATGTGAGAGCATCATTCTTCATATGTGGAAAGTGAAGTGCTTACATGTATCAAATGCATTCACAGTTTCGGAAGTGTTGTTCTGCTTTTAGGTGCATATGGACGTGGATGAAGATTAAATTTTGTAAAAAATAAGAAAAAATATCTGATTTTTAATAATCAGTGTTGAATGTTTTACCAGCATGCAAAGTTTTGTGATGAAAAACATCCGGCAGGTCTGGAGCCCTTTTTGAAACATTGTTTTCTTTTTTTTGTCGAGACATCTACAAAAAAAAGTTTACTACGAAATTTTGCATGTTGGTGAAAAAATAAATAATGTTTAATTTTAAAAAATTCTTTGTTTCTTTTGATTTTATTGTTCACCCGGGTGCATATGCATCCAAGTGCAGAAACTCCATGGTTGTCATTGTTTTCCCCCAATTAATATACATGTCCATAATTAACACACGAATAATATCATACACCTAATATCCGCATGCAATTAATATATGATTATGTTGGTAAGGAAAAACACAAAGTGGTATAATATATTTATATGCAAAATGAACTTAAAAATTACTATCTAAAATATCATGTATTTATATAAAATTGTTTGGGTCTGCTGCAGTCGGCCCAAGAATATTCTCTTTGTACCATAAATTGTGTGTGTGTGAACTGTGAAGCATTACATGGCACCCGAACCCGAGAAGGAACAATACATTTGCCTATACTCAGTCGATAGCTCCTCCGGTAATTTGAAGTAGGCAAGGCTAGACGCTGACTAGGCACTGAATGTTTTCTTTAGAATAGGTACTGAATGTTATGAACATGAAATGATATGTGCCACATGACCTCAGAGCGCATACCAATCGGGTGGATAAGAATGAGAGTCTTGTCGATGCAAAATAAATAACCTTATGCGGCTTTTACATAGTTCTACATTGCTATTCTAGGGATGTCGATGTAATTTTTATTATGTTTGGACCGCTTTGTACTTCTGGTGAACTTTTATAATATATATGAATCATTTTCGGAAAAAAGATCCAAGGTGGTCAACCGAAGTCCAACTTAATCAACAAGGCTCGAGGCCCATCAAGGTAAGTCTAAGCAAATAGTCATGATCAACAAGTCAAAGGAGAAGGTAAAAAAATGGACACAATGAATGACGTAGGCAAGCAGTAAAGGAGCACAAAGCATAATGAGGTCCTACTTGCCAAAGGACCATTCATGCATGGATGAAGGGGAATGGTGCACGATGGAATATGGATATACTAACTTTGACTAATCTTCATGGACTTATGAACCCAGGTTTACCATACTACCCCTCCGACCTACCACCACTGAGGGTAGCGTTGGCCATTCTTCCCTACACGGGCCTCTATGGGCATGTACTCCCATTCACCTTCATATACATAAATTCAATGGAAGAGCTCTAGAGCTCCTAAACCTCTTATGTAGCTCTAAGTTTGCTAGGTTGAGTCTGAGGACCCCTCCTTCACACGATTAATAGGCTACCTTCAGGCATGTACGCCATGGAATGGTTCCAATTTCAATTTTCGGTGACCAAGATGTGAGTGCCCCTTCATGTAGCTTCGTATTCTTCGCCAAGGGATGGTGACAAGACATGGTGACCATATCTTGAGCTTCGTGGTGAAAACCCTAGGGCCGATCTCCAATGGTTGCACCTCGCAATGTTGGTGTTTACGTGTCATGTCGTTGTTGAAGACATTGCTTTGGCATATGCTCAGACATGTTGTCCGGGGTGAAAACCTAAGATCTGACCCTCAACAGCTGCCTATTTGTCACTCTCTTTCTGGAGGCATTGCTTTCGAAGAACCTGTCTTGTAGTTGGTGTGTTTTCAAGGACAGTAGATGGCGTGATTGCTTCTCTATTGCAAGTCGACGGTCGCCTGGGCTCACTTTGTTCTTTTCCCCTCTTCCTCTTCACTTTTTACTTTGTGTATATCCGCGATATCTAGACTTGACATTTTATAGTTGCAAAGTCCAGGCATAATTGATATCATCTTGATATTAAATATTGCCCTTAGTCAGAAAATATCAATTGTTTTTTCATCACGTATTGAAACTATGGACGTATATAAGTACCCAATTAATCAAACAAACATTTTTCATCTTTTAAAGTTCTAAAATATATGAACCGATTCATGGCCTTGTGGAACATTATAAAATGATAGCGAGCAAAAAAAAATCAACCTAGATGACTTGTTACAAAAGATACAAGGATATCTCTCTTGCCAACTTTTGCTCACGACACAGGTCATATATTCAAGGAAGTTTTTGCATATTATCATTTCATGAATTTATGGAGTTATAAATTAATTTTCATGAAAATATGTATGTTTCAATAAAAATAATTTGTATGTGTCAATAGCCAAAACACTAGAATTTGGATGCATGTTTTATTTTCTAGGATGGCTTACACTATTAATGAATGTAATGAGTATGGTACTCCTACTAGCTAGTATAAGGGCATACTCCCTCCATTCCAAAATAATTCCAGTCCATGATCTGTTCTAAGTCAAACTTGGTTAAGTTTGATCAATTCTATAGAAAAATGTGATATGATCTACAACATCGAATACACATAGTATGAAATGATGTAATAAAG
>NC_041382.1:696772386-696829295 GCF_002162155.2 Triticum dicoccoides | reverse complement strand
GACTTGGGGGCCAACCTTCTCCTTCCCTCCCTCCGCCGCCACCAAAGGTGGCCAGCGGCGCGGCCGCTCGGCACCCATGAAGGTGGCGGCGGGGACCTCGGCGGTTCCACCCCGCGTGGAGAGCCTTGGTATCCGGGGCGGCGGCCAACGGCGTGGCCTATGTGGTGGGCGGCGCCGCAGGGTGCAGGTGGGCTGTCTTCCCGGTCGCCGGGCGGCATGGAGGTGGCGGGCGTCGGCGGCTGCAGCGGCATCCCGTAGGTTGCCTGTACCTTGGAGAATCGGCGTCCACAACCTCAATCTGCTCCATTTTGGGCCGCCCCTGTCCCTAGTGGCTCTGGTCGCCGTTTTCTGGATGGCGGGTGTGCGGATCTGGTGGTTGGGTGCGGATCCGGGGGAAACCCCTGGCCGGCGCGGCGGCCACATTGAAGACGTCGCCTTTGGGCGCCGTTTCCCTTGCTGAAGGCTTCGGTGGGCTTCCTGCACCTCCCACCTCACTCAGTAGCTCGGGTGAAAGCCTCAGTTCCTCGATTCATGGCGACGACGGCACCTTGGTGGCGTGATCCTTCCTGGAGGCGTCGTCAGGTAAGTGCTCAAGTGGTGGTGGAGTCGGTGGTGGTTCAATGGCAGATTGTATTGGTCTGATCTCATCTTCGGCGGCTTGCTCGGGTCCAGGTGTGGAGGGTTTCAGCCGCTGGTGCGAGGCGATCGCGGTCCCTCTCTCGTGCCATGGGCTATGGAGACTCCTATCCTTGACCGATGCGTGGTGCTGCATCCTCTTGGCCTTCTCCGGGGTATTCCGTGCCTTCGTTTCGACAACTCTCGTCCGGCGCTCTGCCTTGTTGCTGTCGGCAACGCTGATTGGGTGTTCGGCTCCCTGTTTCATGTGGGTTTGTTCCTGGTGCCTCTCCTTTGGCTGCTTGGGAACTCTAATCTAGGTTCTAGGGTGAACCAATCCGCAGGTCGCTGGTGCAGCACCTGTCAAGCCCGGGTGAAAGGGTAGAGGCCCTTTGCGGCGGCGGAGTCAGGTCATGCATTGCCCCTGTTTTCCCTCTGGTGGCAGTCAGCGACACAAATGCATGGTGGTGCCTTCCTCCCATAGCCTTAGTAGGTTAGCTGGTTTTGGCATAGCGGCGTTCGATGGCATTGTTATTTGCCTTCGAGTTGTTCTACTGAGCACAATGTATCTTTATTTCCGCTCTTTGTTTTCTTGTTGTAAGTGGCGGTCCTGTAATCCTGGCAGGTTGATGGCTTTGTTAATTTAAAGTCGGGCTCTTCTTGAGCCTTCGTTCAAAAAAAAAAGAATCTCAAGAGACTAATTTGATGTTATAGATGTTAATATGCTTTTCTATAGATTTGGTTAAACTTAAACAAGTTTGGCTTGGGACCAGAATTTCAGTTATTTTGGAATGGAGTTAGGATATGCTATAGATCGATAAACTTGTCACACCAGCCAGAAGTTATGAAATAAACTCAAGAAAATGTATCAATGATCAGGCTTCTCTGTTTTCTCTCATGTACGGTGTCAAAACAATCATTGCTTTCTGATGTACGAAGCCAGAAGACTACTATACATGCATAAAGTCCAAAAGGTAGTCAAGGTATTGCAGGCCAAGCCTTCGAACATTTTTTTTGCGGGAATAACACTTGCATTACTCAATTATAAAGTTCTTACAATCATCTCGGACAATCGACACTACCTCATCCGGGCCTGACCCAACCCACGTAATTGTCCAACCCTCGACTATAGAAAAACTAGCAAGTTTATCCCTCGCCTTATTCTGACACCGAGGAACTAGAATAATACAAGAAATCCGAAGACTTAGTAAGTACTTAATTTCTGCCACCAATGAAGCATAGATCGACCGGTCGGTCTCCACTCCTGTGATCATAGCCACTGCAGTACTTGAAGGAAATATGCCCTAGAGGCAATAATAAAGTTGTTATTTATATTTTCTTATATCATGATAAATGTTTACTATTCATGCTAGAATTGTATTAACCGGACACTTAGTACATGTGTGAATACATAGACAAACAGAGTGTCCCTAGTATGCCTCTACTTGACTAGCTTGTTAATCAAAGATGGTTAAGTTTCCTAGCCATGGACATGTGTTATCATTTGATGAATGGGATCACATCATTAGAGAATGATGTGATGAACAAGACCCATCCGTTAGCTTAGCATAATGATCGTTCAGTTTTATTGCTATTGCTTTCTTCATGACTTATACATGTTCCTATAACTATGAGATTATGCAACTCCCGAATACCGGAGGAATATTTTGTGTGCTACCAAACGTCACAACGTAACTAGGAGATTATAAAGGTGCTCTACAGGTGTCTCCGATGGTACTTGTTGAGTTGGCATAGATCGAGATTAGGATTTGTCACTCCGATTGTCGGAGAGGTATCTCTGGGCCCTCTCGGTAATGCACATCACTATAAGCCTTGCAAGCATTGTAACTAATGAGTTAGTTGCGGGATGATGTATTATGGAACGAGTAAAGAGACTTGCCGGTAACGAGATTGAACTAGGTATTGAGATACCGGCGATCGAATCTCGGGCAAGTAACGTACCGATGACAAAGGGAACAACATACGTTGTTATGCGGTTTGACCGATAAAGATCTTCGTAGAATATGTGGGAGCCAATATGAGCATCCAGGTTCCGCTATTGGTTATTGACCGGAGACGTGTCTCGGTCATGTCTACATAGTTCTCGAACCCGTAGGGTCCTCACGCTTAATGTTTGATGATGGGTATTATGAGTTTATATGTTTTGATGTACCGAAGGTAGTTCGGAGTCCCGGATGAGATCGGGGACATGACGAGGAGTCTCGAAATGGTCGAGACGTAAAGATCGATATATTGGACGACTATATTCAGACATCGGAAAGGTTCTGAGTGATTCGGGTATTTTTCGGAGTACCGGGAAATTACGGGAATACGGGGGAAGAAGTATTGGGCCTCATGGGCCAAGTGGTGGAAGAGAGGAGGCAGGACAAGGCAGGTTGCGTGGCCCCCCTAGCCCAAACCGAATTGGACTAGGGGGCCGGCCCCCCTTTCCTCCCTCTCCTTTCCTTCTCCCTCTCCTCCTTCCTTTCCGCCTTCTAGTAGGAGTAGGAAAGGATAGTCCTACTCCTACTAGGAGGAGGACTCCTCCTCCTGGCGCGCCCTGCAAGGGCCAGCCGGCCTCCGCCCTTGCTCGTTTATATACAGGGGCAGGGGGCACCCTAGGACACACAAGTTGATCAGTTGATCTTTTAGCCGTGTGCGGTGCCCCCCTCCACCATAATCCACCTTGGTCATATCGCAACGGTGCTTAGGCGAAGCCCTGCGTCGGTAACATCATCATCACCGTCATCACGCTGTCGTGATGACGGAACTCTCCCTCAAAGCTCTGCTGGATCAGAGTTCGTGGGACGTCACCGAGCTGAACGTGTGCTGAACTCGGAGGTGCCGTGCATTGGGTACTTGGATCGGTCGGATCGTGAAGACGTACGACTACATCAACCGCATTCTCATAACGCTTCCGCTTACGGTCTATGAGGGTACATGGACGATACTCTTCCCTCTCGTTGCTATGCATCACCATGATCTTGCGTGTGCGTAGGAAAATCTTGAAATTACTACCTTGCACAACAGTGGCATGCGAGCCAGGTTTATGCGTAGATGTTATATGCACGAGTAGAACACAAGTGAGTTGTGGGCGATACAAGTCATACTGCTTACCAGCATGTCATACTTTGATTCAGCGGTATTGTTGGATGAAGCGGCCCGGACTGACATTACGTGTACGCTAACGCGAGACTGGTTCTACCGATGTGCTTTGCACACAGGTGGCTGGCGGGTGTCAGTTTCTCCAATTTTAGTTGAATCGAGTGCGGCTACGCCCGGTCCTTGTGAAGGTTAAAACAACACACACTTGACGAAATGTCGTTTTGGTTTTAATGCGTAGGTAAGAACGGTTCTTGCTCAGCCCGTAGCAGCCACGTAAAACTTGCAACAACAAAGTAGAGGACGTCTAACTTGTTTTTGCAGGGCTTGTTGTGATGTGATATGGTCAAGATGTGATGAGATATAAGTAGTTGTATGAGATGATCATGTTTTGTTGAAGTTATCGACAACTAGCATAAGCCTTATGGTTGTCTCTTTATTGCATAAGATGCAAGTGCCATGTAATTGCTTTACTTTATCGCTATGTGATAGCAATAGTTGCAAAAGCAATAGCTGGTGAGACGACCATGTTACGACACGTTGATAAAAGATCAAGATGATGGAGATCATGGTGTCATGCCGGTAACAATGGAGATCATGACAGTACTTTGGAGATGGAGATCAAAAGCACAAGATGATAATGGCCATATCATGTCACATATTTTGATTGCATGTGATGTTTATCTTTTATACATCTTATTCTGCTTGATTGATGGTAGCATTATAAGATGATCTCTCATTAAATTTCAAGGTACAAGTGTTCTCCCTGAGTATGCACTGTTGCCAAAGTTCGTCGTGCCGAGACACCACGTGATGATCGGGTGTGATAAGCTCTACGTTCACATACACCGGGTGCAAGCCAGTTTTGCACACGTAGAAATACTCGGGTTAAACTTGACGAGCCTAGCATATGCAGATATGGCCTCGGAACACTGAGACCGAAAGGTCGAGCGTGAATCATATAGTAGATATGATCAACATAGTGATGTTCACCATTGAAAACTACTCCATCTCACGTGATGATCGGACATGGTTTAGTTGATATGGATCACATGATCACTTAGATGATTAGAGGGATGTCTATCTAAGTGGGAGTTCTTAAGTAATATGATTAATTGAACTTAATTTATCATGAACTTAGTCCTGATAGTTTTTGCATATCTATGTTGTAGATCAATAGCTTGTGATGTAGCTCCCCGTTTATTTTTGATATGTTCCTAGAGAAAAATAAGTTGAAAGATGTTAGTAGCAATGATGCGGATTGGATCCATGATCTGAGGATTATCCTCATTGCTGCACAGAAAAATTATGTCCTTGATGCACCAATAGGTGACAGACCTATTGCAGGAGCATATGCACACGTTATGAACGTTTGATAAAGCTCGGTATGATGACTACTTGATAGTTTAGTGCACCATGCTTTACGGCTTATAACCGGGACTTCAAAAATGTTTTGAACTCCACGGAGCATATAAGATGTTCCAAGAGCTAAAATTGGTATTTCAGACTCATGCCCGAGTCAAGAGGTATGAGACCTCTGACAAGTACTTTGCCTACAAGATGGAGGAGAATAGCTCAGCTAGTGAGCATGTGCTTAGAATGTCTGAGTACTACAATCACTTGAATCAAGTGGGCGTTAATCTTCCAGATAAGATAGTGATTGACAGAGTTCTCTAGTCACTATCACCAAGTTACTAGAACTTCATGATGAACTATAATATGCAAGGGTTAACAGAAACGATTCCCAAGCTCTTCTTGATGCTAAAATCGACGAAGGTATAAATCAAGAAAAGCATCAAGTGTTGATGGTTGACAAGACCACTAGTTTCAAGAAAAGGGTAAAGGGAAGAAGGGGAACTTCAAGAAGAACGGCAAGCAAGTTGCTGCTCAAGTGAAGAAGCCCAAGTCTAGACCTGAGCCTGAGACTAAGTGCTTCTACTGCAAAGGGACTAGTCATTGGAAGCAGAACTGCCCCAAGTATTTGGCGGATAAGAAGGATGGAAAAGTGAACAAAAGTATATTTGATATACATGTTATTGATGTGTACTTTACTAGTGTTTATAGCAACCCCTCAGTATTTGATACTAGTTCAGTTGCTAAGATTAGTAACTCGAAACGGGAGTTGCAGAATGAACAGGGACTAGTTAAGGGTGAAGTAACGATGTGTGTTGGAAGTGGTTCCAAGATTGATATGATCATCATCGCACACTCCCTATACTTTTGAGATTAGTATTGAACCTAAATAAATGTTATTTGGTGTTTGCGTTAAGCATAAATATGATTTGATCATGTTTATTGCAATGCGGTTATTCATTTAAAGTCAGAGAATAATTGTTGTTCTATTTACATGAATAAAACATTCAATGGTCTCACACCCAAGGTGAATGGTTTATTGAATCTCAATCGTAGTGATACACATATTCATAATATTGAAGCCAAAAGATGCAAAATTAATAATGATAGTGCAACTTATTTGTGGCACTGCTGTTTAGGTCATATTGGTGTAAAGCGCATGAAGAAACTCCATGCTGATGGGTTTTTGGAATCACTTGATTATGAATCATTTGATGCTTGTGAACCATGTCTCATAGGCAAGATGATTAAGACTCTGTTCTCCAGAACAATGGAGCGAGCAACTGACTTATTGGAAATAATACATACTAATGTATGCGGTCTGATGAGTGTTGAGGCTCGCGGCAGGTATCATTATTTTATGACCTTCATAGATGATTTGAGTAGATATGGGTATATCTACTTGATGAAACATAAGTCTGAAACATTTGAAAAGTTCAAAGAATTTCAGAGTGAAGTGGAAAATCATCATAACAAGAAAATAAAGTTTCTACAATTTGATCGCGGAGACAAATATTTGAGTTACGAGTTTGGTCTTTGTCGGTGTCAAAACCGGTGGATCTCGGGTAGGGGGTCCCGAACTGTGCGTCTAGGATCGATGGTAATAGGAGGCAGGGGACACGATGTTTACCCAGGTTCGGTCCCTCTTGATGGAGGTAATACCCTACGTCCTGCTTGATTGATATTGATGATATGAGTATTACAAGAGTTGATCTACCACGAGATCGTAGAAGCTAAACCCTAGAAGCTAGCCTATGGTATGATTGTTGTATATCATCTATCGACTAGCCTGGCCTCGATTTATATAATGCACCAGAGGCCTAGGATAACAAGAGTCCTAGCCGAATACACCGGTGGGGAGAAGTCCTTGTCTTGATCGCCAAGTCTTGTGGAATCTTCCTTGTATGCGGCAGCTGTCCGAACTGGCGCATGAGTATACGGCCATGGGGGTCCTCGGCCCAATCTAACAGATCGGGAGATGACGTGTTGAGTACCCCCTAGTCCAGGACACCGTCAGTAGCCCCCTGAACCGGTCTTCAAGTTAGGGACGCTCCTCGATTCTTCCGAACTATTCTTCATCTTCGGTTGTCGGTCTTGAAAACTGGTTCAACAAATCTTCTCATCTTCGATCTTGAGGATCACCGAAATGCATTCGACGAGTTTATACGTCGGGTATCCGAGGAGCCCCTTTAAGTTTCCGGAGTTTATCAAGGCCTTGTTATTATATGCCACACCTCGGGTTTGAAGTTGTTCCCGGGAGGCAGTGTCCTCTTGCGTCCGAGTTCTAACGCCGGACTGCATTCGAGGTATTTTTTGCAGCCGAGCACCAATGCCGGACTGTTTCTGAGCTCTAATGCCAGAATGTATCCGGGCTCTAACGCCGGACTATATTCAAGGTGTCATATCACCTTGGTTCAAAAAAGTTAAAGGAGTTTAGCTTAATGCCGGAAATGCCCTCTATGGAGCTAGCCGCTAGCGCCCGAGCTTTATGCCGGACTGCTTCCAAGGTGGTGCACCACCCCGACCGCAGGCTGATTTATTGTGAATATTTTTAACTGGTGCAGTTTATTCTCTGCCGAGATATATAGCCAGTAGCCCTCAAGGTGTGTATCGGTCTAAAACTCGAGATGCACCTGAAGGATGACGTAAGACTGCTGATTCCAGTAGCCGCTAAGACTCAGGTTGATTTGCAAAATCGGCCTGAGGATCAAGTCCTAACTCAGCAGAATACTTCAGGACACAAAAAGCGGCGTGCTCAGTCCTCGAGACTCAGGTTGGGTGCGGCCGACCAACCTGAGGATCAAAATCTCCTTGGCAACTGTATTGCACTTAAATTTTTCTGCATTGAACAGGCAATGCAGTAGCCCCCGAGACACTGGTCGGGTGGCAACACCAGATTAGGAGATCGATTTGCCCCTTTAATGTTTTTAAATAATAAGCCCGAAGCCCAGTATCCCCCGAGCCTTAATGCGGGCACAGGTGGTCGAATTAAGGATCAATATCCATAGTAAAATCACAAATTATGTGTAATGACTCTATGTATCCAAGTACTTTACGTCATTAATGCTCGGATCCGCATTGTACAAAACTTTGTTGACCGACCATCGGCTTCCACCTCCTCGGCCAGTAGCCGAGGAGTGTTTGTCCTACTTTATAAAGCCTTTATGAGGGCAAAGATTTACGACAAACAAGGCAATCTGGCCATACGATTTTATAAACAAAGGTACGCAGAGAGATATGTTATATTACTGTTTAACATAAGAAATGTCTTCCAAAGAAAATAGTCCCGCTATCGGTTCCTTTCTTTGGGTTGTCATGCTAAGCATGATCATGAAACCTCAGCTCTAATGTAAGAGAAAAATATCGAGGATTTAGTTTGGGAGGCCAGTTAATAGCCCCCGGTAGTGTTCGGCGACAGTCGAGGTCAAGCCGTAAACACTTCGGCCATTGTTATGAGTAGCCCATCATTTAACACAGTCATCGGATCGCTGACCAGTTTACACTTATTGTGACAGTCAGTTTTCGGCTTTCTCCACTGAGGTGCTTAACCGTGTGAGCTGGAAGCACAATCACAGTGGTTCTCCCTTTGCATGCCTAGCCGAACAAAGCGGAACGTAGGAAGCAAGTGCAGGAGCCGGGCAACCCAACTATTGGCCGAAGACACAATTCGAAACCGATGCATATATAGCAATATCCGAGAATATTTTTGCTGAATCTATAAAGGTGTCCGGCATTGCACTGTGAGCCTTGTGCTGAAAACACACAAATAGTTTAAAAGTGCCATAAGCTTGGAAAACCAAAAAACATCAGTAAAAACTTGACGTCCGAACAAGATCAAGTGTTCGGTGCCAATCCGAAAATTGGTCTTAGAAAAAAAGAGTGCTTCTGTCGTGCTTTAATATTGCACATCCGATCTCAAGACTTCAAGCGGGTCAGCCTACGACTGCAACCTCCTATCCCGAAGGCGGAGTGCTTCTCGTTAGACCAGTTTAGCGAACTAAACTCGAGCGGTCACTAGAGAGAAAATGGGTTATCTGGCTATTGACCACACACTCACGTCGAAAAAGGAGCGATAGAAAAAGACTTTGCAACGACCAAGAAGAAAACACATTTACTATAAAATAGCTCATATAAATTTTAAGAGCCCCCAAGTGACTTGGGTAAAAGATTTTATGTATAATGATTGTATGTACCGAAGTACTTATATCATATCTTTGTTCAACCGAACTTTAAACGCGTCTTAACCGACCGTCGGCTTCTCCCTCTTCGGTTAAGGACCGAAAAGTGTTAGGTACTCCACCTGTCGAGAATATCGACAGTGTTTCCGATAACCAGGCAACCGGGCCATAAGGCTATAACAGACAAAGCGCGCTCAGGGAACTTATGCTATATTACAGATGAAGTGCAAGAAGCATCTTCGAAGAAAATAGTACCCCCACCGATACCTTTCTTCGGTGCTCATTATTACTATGAGACTTGTGCAATAGATTTTTTGTACTCATTCCGTTGTGTGCCGACCATGATTGAAAACAATAAGAGCGCTAGCTTTCGGCTTCACCCAGTCTGAGGTCAGAGCTTGGAGGACCCGGTCGTGACAATCGCAGAGGTGCTCCCTTTACTCCCTAGCCGAACAATCGGGAACGTAGGGGTAAGCATAGGAGCCAGGCAACCCAGCTTGCAAATCGCTGAAGTCAATATGGTGCATATTGTGGCGTAATACACGAACAAGGAATGAAGCCGTACAAGTATAATCATATGCAAGAGGAAAAGCTTCATAAAGGAAGCCCCCAAATAAACGGGGTATTTGAATATGTGTGTCACAAACAAAGTTTGGACAAGGAAATTTTTTACAAGCAACTTTTTTCCAAAAAAGTATAATTCTTGGTCGAACCGAACACAAGTTAAAAATTAAAACTTTGAGCATGAAAGGGACTTAGCTGGTTAATGTGTTCGGCATTGATGACGCGGTCCAAGCTTGATACGGGACGAGGTTCCATCCCCCAAGCCGGTCCCGAGGTGGTGGAGCGAAGAGCTCGACATGCCGAAGTGGTGACATAGCACGATCAATGCAGACCGGCAGAATGATGCCGAAGTCCCCGGATAATTTTCCTGTGCACAAAAAATAGTGCAAATCGGAGATAATAGTAATAATAATTAAAAAAATCGTTGCATAATAAATAATTTATGCAAAGTGAGTAATAAAAGAAATATGGCCTGGCGCCAAAGTCAATGTCGATGCAGGGCGTCGGCGTGATGCGGTGAAGGCGTGGCAAAGCCTGAATTCACAGGTCGGTCCGAGTTCCGGATGCGGCGTTCGCCGGACTATGTAACGAAACTGACCGAACCACCATGCGACCGTCATTAATGCGGCCATCATTTGATAGACCTGGTTTATTTGTTGTAGCAATCCGAAGAAAGATGATTCCCAAAATTGGGACTCGATCCGCACCCCCATTGCCTGATGGGTGATAAAGCGACGGTATGGCGATGCTGGCCAAGGTTGGCTCGCCGAGGCAAAGCCCTCGGTCCAGCTATCATGACAGAGCTGGTCGGCTAGTGATGCCGAAATCTCCGGAGTAGGTTGGTGAAGAGATGCCGAAGCCCCCAGTCCAGCCGAGATGTCGAAGCCTCGATGTCAGCCGATGAGTCGAAGTAGGTCGGCGTGATGGACACCAGCTTGAAGAAGCTATAGTGCGGCCCTGCCAATGCAGGTCGTGACGCGGTCGATGCCGGCTTGATGAAGTGACCGTGCGGCGATGCCGGTATGCCCGCTTCATGTAATCCATGGGGCGGCGATGTTGGTGATGATTTATTCTTCGTGATGCCGGACTCTTGTTCGGCTTGCCGAGATGATGATCCGAAGAAGTTGAGCTCGGCTCAATAAAGTGACGACGTGTCTAGCGCAGGTCGGCAGCCTTGGAGCAATATCGCCGGACTGGCTTGACACCAGCATGATGATGAAGGCGACCTTAGGGGAGGCTTAAAAATTTACGCGCACGTGTTTAAGAACAATGCACAAACCCTAGAAGAGAATTTCTCTAAAAAGTTTGTCCAATGTCACGTTCATAAAGAAACATGAATTCGGGTCGGATCCGTATTCGCGCAGAAAACGGATCCGAAAATTGATCCACTCATCGGAAGGTTCCCGGAGTTTGAACCGTCGGATCGAGCTGAAATTTGGAGGGGTGGTAGATATGGGAATTCCTCAGTAGATGAACGGTTGGATCTTCCAAAGGACCTTCGAGCTAGGCTCTGGAGATCACACCCTAAACTCGTCCAGATTCCCGTCCAGATTTGACAAGCCTCCGGTATATCGTAGATTGTCGGAGATTCCTCCATCGGAACTCGACGAAATTTTGCATGGTTGTTGTAGACTCAATTCCGCACAATTCCACCAAAGGGATCGTCAAAGCGATGCTCTAGGAGGTAATGGCAGCGGATACAAGTTTGCTGTTTGAAAAAACAGCACGGTCGCCCGAGGGCAATGTTGACATTGAGCCCCCGGGCTCCATGGATGATTCCTCCATGATCTTGATAGAGATCGGAGTTGATGTTGATGAAGGCCCTCGTCTGAACATGACGATTGGAGATGGAACATGGTCCTTGGTCGAGCCAAGGTGACCAGTCGAGCCGACGACGAAGATGCCGGCACCGCAGTTGACCTGCAGACGAGCCATCGATCCTTTTGCCGATCACACAGCGGAACTCTCAATGAAAGCACCAATATCGGTGTCAAAACCGGCAGATCTCGGGTAGGGGGTCCCGAACTGTGCGTCTAGGATCGATGGTAACAGGAGGCAGGGGACACGATGTTTACCCAGGTTCGGGCCCTCTTGATGGAGGTAATACCCTACGTCCTGCTTGATTGATATTGATGATATGAGTATTACAAGAGTTGATCTACCACGAGTGGAGGCTAAACCCTAAAAGCTAGCCTATGGTATGATTGTTGTATATCATCTATCGACTAGCCTAGCCTCGGTTTATATAATGCACCAGAGGCCTAGGATAACAAGAGTCCTAGCCGAATACACGGGTGGAGAGAAGTCCTTGTCTTGATCGCCAAGTCTTGTGGAATCTTCCTTGTATGTGGCAGCTGTCCGAACTGGCCCATGAGTATACGGCCATGGGGGTCTTTGGCCCAATCTAACAGATCGGGAGATGACGTGTTGAGTACCCCCTAGTCCAGGACACCGTCAGTCTTCAACTAAAACAATGTGGAATAGTTTCACAAATTCATGCCACCTGGAACACCACAGCATAATGGTGTGTCCGAACGTCATAACCGCACTTTATTGGATATAGTGCAATCTATGATGTCTCTTACTGATTTACCACTATCGTTTTGGGGTTATGCATTAGAGACAGCTGTATTCACGTTAAATAGGGCACCATCTAAATCCGTTGAGACGACGCCATATGAACTGTGGTTTAGCAAGAAACCTAATCTATCATTTCTTAAAGTTTGGGGCTATGATGCTTATGTGAAAAAGTTTCAACCTGATAAGCTCGAACCCAAATCGGAGAAATGTGTCTTCATAGGATACCCAAAGGAAACTGTTGGGTACACCTTCTATCACAGATCCGAAGGCAAGATATTTTGTTGCTAAGAATGGATCCTTTCTAGAGAAGGAGTTTCTCTCGAAAGAAGTGAGTAGGAGGAATGTAGTAATTGATAAGGTAATTGTACGTTCTCCCAAATTGGAAAGTAGTTCATCACAGAAATCAGTTCTAGTGATTCCTACACCAATTAGTGAGGAAGCTAATGATGATGATCATGAAACTTCAGATCAAGTTGCTAACAAACCTCGTAGGACAACCAGAGTATGGTCCGCACCAGAGTGGTACGGTGATCCTTTCTGGAAGTCATGTTACTATACCATGACGAACCTACGAACTATGAGGAAGCGATGATGAGCCCAGATTTCGTAAAATGGCTTGAGGCCATGAAATCTGAGATGGGATCCATGTATGAGAACAAAGTATGGACTTTGATTGACTTGCCCGATGATCAGTGAGTCATTGAGAATAAATGGATCTTCAAGAGGAAGACAGACGCTTATAGTAGTGTTACTATCTACAAAGCTCGAATTGTCGCAAAATGTTTTCGACAAGATCAAGGTGTTGACTACGATGAGATTTTCTCACTCGTATCGATGCTTAAAAGTCTGTCCGAATCATGTTAGCAGTTGCCGCATTGTGTGAAATCTGGCAAATGAATGTCAAAACTTCATTCCTTAATGGATTTCTTAAAGAAAAGTTGTATATGATGCAACCAGAAGGTTTTGTCGATCCTAAAGGTGCTAACAAAGTGAGCAAGCTCCATCGGTCCGTCTATGGACTGGTGCAAGCATATCGGAATTGGAATATATACTTTGATAAAGTGATCAAAGCATATGGTTTTATACAGACTTGCGGTGAAGCCTGTATTTAGAAGAAAGTGAGTGGGAGCACTACAACATTTTTGATAAGTATATGTGAATGACATATTGTTCATCGGAAACAATGTAGAATTTTCTAGAAAACATAAAGGAGTGTTTGAAAGGAGTTTTTCAAAGAAAGTCCTCGGTGAAGCTACTTACATATTGAGCATCAAGATCTATAGAGATAGATCGAGACGCTTGATATATTTTCAATGAGTACATACCTTGACAAGATTTTGAAGTAGTTCAAAATGGAAAAGTCAAAGGAGTTCTTTGCTACGTCTTGAGCTTGCGTTGGTTTTCCCCGAAGAGGAAGGGATGACGCAGCAGAGTAGCGTAAGTATTTCCCTCAGTTTTTGAGAACCAAGGTATCAATCCAGTAGGAGGCCACGCTCAAGTCCCTCGTACCTGCACAAAACGATAGCTACTCGCAACCAACGCGATTAGGGGTTGTCAATCCCTTCACGGTCACTTACGAGAGTGAGATCTGATAGATATAATATTTTTGGTATTTTTGGTATAAAGATGCAAAGTAAAAAGTAAAGGCAAAGTAAAAAAGCAAAGCAAGATTAAAGTGATGGAGATTGATATGATGAGAATAGACCCGGGGGCCATAGGTTTCACTAGTGGCTTCTCTCAAGAGCATAAGTATTCTACGGTGAGTGAATAAATTACTATTGAGCAATTGATAGAATTGAGCATAGTTATGAGAATATCTAGGTATGATCATGTATATAGGCATCGCGTCCGTGACAAGTAGACCGAAACGATTCTGCATCTACTACCATTACTCCACTCATCGACCGCTATCCAGCATGCATCTAGAGTATTAAGTTAAAAATAGAGTAACGCCTTAAGCAAGATGACATGATGTAGAGAGATAAATTCATGCAATATGAAATAAACCCCATCTTGTTATCCTCAATGGTAACGATACAATACGTGCCTTGCTGCCCCTTCTGTCACTGGGAAAGGACACCGCAAGATCGAACCCAAAGCTAAGCACTTCTCTCGTGGCAAGAACTACCAATCTAGTTAGCCAAACCAAACGGATAATTCGAAGAGACTTGCAAAGATAACCAATCATACATAAAAGAATTCAGAGAAGATTCAAATATTATTCATAGATAGACTTGATCATTAACCCACAATTCATCGATCTCAACAAACACACCGCAGAAAGAAGATTACATCGAATAGATCTCCACAAGAGAGGGGGAGAACTTTGTATTGAGATCCAAAAAGAGAGAAGAAGCCATCTAGCTACTAACTATGGACCCGAAGGTCTGAGGTAAACTACTCACACTTCATCGGAGGGGCTAAGATGATGTAGAAGCCCTTCGTGATGACGGCCCTCTTCCGGCGGAGCTCTCGAATAGGCCCCAAGATGGGATCTCATGGATACAGAAAGTTGCGGCGGTGGAATTAGGTTTTTGGCTCCTGTTCTGATCGTTTGGGGGTACGTAGGTATATATAGTAGGAAGGAGTACGTCGGTGGAGCACCGAGGGGCCCACGAGGCAGGGGGCACGCCCTAGGGGGGCGCCCCCACCCTCGTGACCTCCTCTTTGACTCCCTGGAGTAGGGTCCAAGTCTCCTGGATCACGTTCGGTGAGAAAATCACATTCCCGAAGGTTTTATTCCGTTTGGACTCCGTTTGATATTCTGTTTCTCCGAAACACTGAAATAGGCAAAAACAACAATTCTGGGCTGGGCCTCCGGTTAATAGGTTAGTCCCAAAAATAATATAAAAGTGGAAAATAAAGCCTAATATAGTCCAAAACAGTAGATAATATAGCATGGAGCAATCAAAAATTATAGAAACGTTGGAGACGTATCAAGCATCCCCAAGCTTAATTCCTGCTCGTCCTCGAGTAGGTAAAAATAATAATTTTTGATGCGGAGTGCTACTTGGCATAATTTCAATTCAAATCTTCTTAATTGTGATATGAATATTCAGATTCGAAAGATTCAACACAAAAGTTTATATTGACATAAAAATAATAATACTTCAAGCATACTAACAAAGCAATTATGTCTTCTCAAAATAACATGGACAAAGAAAGTTATCCCTACAAAATCCTATAGTCTGGCTATGCTCCATCTTCACCACACAAAGTATTTAAATCATGCACAACCCCGATGACAAGCCAAGCAATTGTTTCATACTCTAACTTTTTCAAAACCTTTTCAATTTTCACGCAATACATGAACATGAGCCATGGATATAGCACTATAGGTGGAATAGAATGGTGGTTGTGGAGAAGACAAAAAGGAGGGGAAGATAGTCTCACATCAACTAGGCGTATCAACAGGCTATGGAGATGTCCATCAATAGATATCAATGTGAGTGAGTAGGGATTGCCATGCAACGGATGCACTAGAGCTATAAATGTATGAAAGCTCAACAAAAGAAACTAGTGGGTGTGCATCCAACTTGGTTGCTCACGAAGACCTAGGGCACTTGAGGAGGCCCATCATTGGAATATACAAGCCAAGTTCTATAATGTAAAATTCCCACTAGTATATGAAAGTGATAACATGAGAGACTCTCTACTATGAAGATCATGGTGCTACTTTGAAGCACAAGTGTGGTAAAAGGATAGTAGCATTGCCCCTTTTTATTTATTTTCTCTTTTTTTGGGCCTTCTTTTTTTCTTTGGCCTTCCCCCCTTTTTTTGGGACAATGCTCTATTAAATGATGGTCATCACACTTTTATTTATTTACAACTCAATGATTACAACTCGATTCTAAAACAAAGTATGACTCTATATGGATGCCTCCGGCGGTGTACCGGGATATGCAATGAATCAAGAGTGACAAGTATGAAGAAATTATGAACGGTGGCTTTGCCACAAATACTATGTCAACTACATGATCATGCTAAGCAATATGACAATGATGAATGTGTCATGATGAACTAGATGGTGGAAAGTTGCATGGCAATATATCTCGGAATGGCTATGGAAATGCCATAATAGGTAGGTATGGTGGCTGTTTTGAGGAAGGTATATGGTAGGTGTATGATACCGGCGAAAAGTGCACGGTATTAGAGAGACTAGCAAAGGTGGAAGGGTGAGAGTGCGTATGATCCATGGACTCAACATTAGTCATAAAGAACTCATATACTTATTGCAAAAATCTAGAAGTTATCAAAGCAAAGTATTACGCGCATGCTCCTAGGGGGATAGATTGGTAGGAAAAGACCATCGCTCTTCCCTGACCGCCACTCATAAGGAAGACAATCAATAAATAAATCATGCTCCGAATTCATCACATAACGGTTCACCATACGTGCATGCTACGGGAATCACAAACTTTGACACAAGTATTCTTTAAATTCACAACTACTCAACTAGCATGACTTTAATATTATCACCTCCATATCTCAAAACAATTATCATGTTTCAATCTTTTCTTAGTATTCAACACACTCAAAAGAAAGTTTCACAAATCTTGAATACCAAGCATATTATTATTAAGCAAATTACCATGCTATTAAGACTCTCAAAATAATTTAAGTGAAGCATGAGAGATCAATAGTTTCTTTAAAACAAATCCACCACCGTGCTCTAAAAGATCTAAGTGAAGCACATAGAGTAAAATTATAACGCTCAAAAGATATAAGTGAAGCACATAGAGCAAAACTACTTAGCTCAAAAGATATAAGTGAAGCACATAGAGCAAAACTACATAGCTCAAAAGATATAAGTGAAGCACATAGAGTATTCTATCAAATTTTAATTCATGTATGGCTCTCTCAAAAGGTGTGTACAGCAAGGATGATTGTGGCATACTAAGACACAAAGACACAAATAATACAAGACGCTCCAAGCAAAACACATATCATGTTGGTGAATAAAAATATAGCTCCAAGTAAATTACCGATGGAAGTGGACGAAAGAGGGGATGCCTTCCGGGGCATCCCCAAGCTTTGAATTTTTGGTGTCCTTGGATTATCTTGGGGGTGCCATGGGCATCCCCAAGCTTAGGATCTTGCCACTCCTTGTTCCATAATCCATCACAAGAATTCACCCAAAACTTGAAAACTTCACAACACAAAACTTAAAGTAGAAAACTCATGAGCTCCGTTAGCGAAAGAAAAAAAAAGACCACTTCAAGGTACTGTAATGAACTCATTATTTATTTATATTGGTGTTAAACCTACTGTATTCCAACTTCTCTATGGATTCATCAAAATAAGCAAACAACACACGAAAAACAGAATCTGTCAAAAACAGAACAGTCTGTAGTAATCTGTAGCTAGCGCAAGATCTGAAACCCCAAAAATTCTAAAATAAGTTGCTGGACGTGAGGAATTTATCTATTAATCATCTGCAAAAAGAATTAACTAAATATCACTCTTCAAATAAAAATGACAGCAGTTCTCGTGAGCGCTAAAGTTTCTGTTTTTTACAGCAAGTTCAACAAGACTTTCCCCAAGTCTTCCCAACGGTTCTACTTGGCACAAACACTAATTAAACACAAAAAAGATAACCAAAACAGAGGCTAAATAATTTATTTATTACTAAACAGGATCAAAAAGCAAGGAATAAAAATAAAATTGGTTTGCCTCCCAACAAGCGCTGTCGTTTAACGCCCCTAGCTAGGCATAAAAGCGAGGATAGATCTAGGTATTGTCATCTTGATTCTTAATTCTTTTAGCGATGTTATGCTCGAATCCGGGAGGTTCCTTACGTTTCCCTTCATATTTAGAGATCTTGAGATCTAAAGAATCCAACCGCTTATTGGAAAGAGTAATCAACATACTCATGCGGTGAAGATTTACGCTAACGCTCTTAAGAGGTTCAAGAGATTTATGTAAAATTTTAGTTACTTCGCAAATTTTCTCAAAAACTTGCGTTTCCTCTTGGGTATGATGGGGCCCCTTTTGTTGAGGTAAAGTTCCTACTATACCTTCTATAATTTCATGCGCGATACTGGGATCAATTTCAATAAAATTGCCTTTGGCAACACAATCCAAAAGTTGTCTATGAGACATATTAAGCCCAACATAAAAGTTGTGAAGCAAATTCTGAAATTTAGTTCTAGGGTGCATTTACAATAAGATTCCATCATTCTAAACCAAGCATCCTTTAAGTTTTCTCCTTGCTTTTGTTTGAAGTGAAGGACTTCAAACTCGGGGGACAAAGGAGCAGAAAGAGGACTAGCCATGACGACAAGCAAACGAACTAGCACACGAGCAAACAAGAGGCAAGCGGAAAGGAGAGGGAGGATAGAGAGAGAGGGCGAATAAAACGGCAAGGGTGAAGTGGGGGAGAGGAAAACGAGAGGCAAATAGAAAATAATGTAATGCGAGAGATAGGGATTGTGATGGGTACTTGGTATGTTGACCTTTTGCGTAGACTCCCCGGCAACGGCGCCAGAAATCCTTCTTGCTACGTCTTGAGCTTGCGTTGGTTTCCCCGAAGAGGAAGGGATGATGCAGCAGAGTAGCATAAGTATTTCCCTCAGTTTTTGAGAACCAAGGTATCAATCCAGTAGGAGGCCATGCTCAAGTCCCTCGTACCTGCACAAAACGATAGCTACTCACAACCAACGCGATTAGGGGTTGTCAATCCCTTCACGGTCACTTACGAGAGTGAGATCTGATAGATATAATATTTTTGGTATTTTTGGTATAAAGATGCAAAGTAAAAAGTAAAGGCAAAGTAAAAAAGCAAAGCAAGATTAAAGTGATGGAGATTGATATGATGAGAATAGACCCGGGGGCCATAGGTTTCACTAGTGGCTTCTCTCAAGAGCATAAGTATTCTACGGTGGGTGAACAAATTACTGTTGAGCAATTGATAGAATTGAGCATAGTTATAAGAATATCTAGGTATGATCATGTATATAGGCATCACGTCCGTGACAAGTAGACCGAAACGATTCTGCATCTACTACTATTACTCCACTCATCGACCGCTATCCAGCTTGCATCTAGAGTATTAAGTTAAAAACAAAGTAACACCTTAAGCAAGATGACATGATGTAGAGAGATAAATTCATGCAATATGAAATAAACCCCATCTTGTTATCCTCGATGGCAACGATACAATACGTGCCTTGCTGCCCCTTCTGTCACTGGGAAAGGACACCGCAAGATCGAACCCAAAGCTAAGCACTTCTCCCATGGCAAGAACTACCAATCTAGTTGGCCAAACCAAACGGATAATTCGAAGAGACTTGCAAAGATAACCAATCATAAATAAAAGAATTCAGAGAAGATTCAAATATTATTCATAGATAGACTTGATCATAAACCCACAATTCATCGATCTCAACAAACACACCGCAGAAAGAAGATTACATCGAATAGATCTCCACAAGAGAGGGGGAGAACTTTGTATTGAGATCCAAAAAGAGAGAAGAGACCATCTAGCTACTAACTATGGACCTGAAGGTCTAAGGTAAACTACTCACACTTCATCGGAGGGGCTAGGATGATGTAGAAGCCCTCCGTGATGACGGCCCTGTTCCGGCGGAGCTCCGGAACAGGCCCCAAGATGGGATCTTGTGGATATAGAAAGTTGCGGCGGTGGAATTAGGTTTTTGGCTCATGTTATGATCGTTTGGGGGTACGTAGGTATATATAGGAGGAAGGAGTACGTCGGTGGAGCACCGAGGGGCCCACGAGGCAGGGGGGCGCGCCCTAGGGGGGGCGCTCCCCACCCTCATGACCTCCTCTTTGACTCCCTGGAGTAGGGTCCAAGTCTCCTGGATCACGTTCGGTGAGAAAATCACGTTCCCGAAGGTTCTATTCCATTTGGACTCCGTTTGATATTCTGTTTCTCTGAAACACTGAAATAGGCAAAAAAACAGTGATTCTGGGCTGGGCATCCGGTTAATAGGTTTGTCCCAAAAATAATATAAAAGTGGAAAATAAAGCCCAATATAGTCCAAAACAGTAGATAATATAGCATGGAGCAATCAGAAATTATAGATACGTTGGAGACGTATCATTCTTGCCTGTGTTGTAAGGTGTGAAGTTGAGTAAAGACTCAAAACCCGACCACAGCAGAAAATAGAAAGAGAATGAAAAGTCATTCCCTATGCCTCAGTCATAGGTTCTATAAAGTATGCTATACTGTGTACGAGTCCTATTGTATACCTTAGCATGATTCTGGTAAGGGAGTACAATAGTGATATATGAGTAGATCACTGGACAGCGGTTAAAATTATCCTTAAAGGACTAAGGAAATATTTCTCGGTTATGTAGGTGATAAAAGAGTTCGTCGTAAAGAGTTATGCCGATGCAAGATTTTTACATCGATCTAGATGACTCTAAGTCTCGATCTGGATACATATAGAAAGTGGGAGCAATTAGCTAGAGTAGCTCCATGTAGAGTATTGTAGACATAGAAATTTGCGAAATACATACAGATCTGAATGTTGCAGACTCGTAGACTAAACTTCTCTCACAAGAAAAACATGATCACTCTTTTGGTATTAATCACATAGAGATGTGAACTAGATTATCGACTCTAGTAAATCTTTGGGTATTAGTCACATGAACATGTGAACTAATCACATAAAGATGTGAACTTTATTGGTGTGAAATCACATGACGATGTGAACTAGATTATTGACTCTAGTGCAAGTAGGAGACTAAAGGAAATATGCCCTAGAGGCAATAATAAAGTTGTTATTTATATTTCCTTATGTCATGATAAATGTTTATTATTCATGCTAAAATTGTATTAACCGGAAACTTAGTACATGTGTGAATACATAGACAAACAGAGTGTCCCTAGTATGCCTCTACTTGACTAGCTCGTTAATCAAAGATGGTTAAGTTTCCTAGCCATGGACATGTGTTGTCATTTGATGAACGGGATCAAATCAATAGAGAATGATGTGATGGACAAGACCCATCCATTAGCTTAGCATAATGATCGTTCAGTTTTATTGCTATTGCTTTCTTCATGACTTATACATGTTCCTATGACTATGTGATTATGCAACTCCCGAATACCAGAGGGACACTTTGTGTGCTACTAAACGTCACAATGCAATTGGATGATTATAAAGGTGCTCTATAGGTGTCTCCGATGGTACTTGTTGAGTTGGCATAGATCGAGATTATGATTTGTCACTCCGATTGTCGGAGAGGTATCTTTGGGCCCTCTCGCTAAAGCACATCACTATAACCCTTGCAAGCATTGTAACTAATGAGTTAGTTGTGGGATGATGTATTACGGAACGAGTAAAGAGACTTGCCGGTAACGAGATTGAACTAGGTATTGAGATACCGACAATCGAATCTCGGGCAAGTAACATACCGATGACAAAGGGAACAACGTATGTTGTTATGCAGTTTGACCGATAAAGATCTTCGTAGAATATGTGGGAGCCAATATGAGCATCCAGGTTCCGCTATTGGTTATTGACCGGAGATGTGTCTCGGCCATGTCTACATAGTTCTCGAACCCGTAGGGTCCGCACGCTTAACGTTCGGTGACGATCGGTATTATGAGTTTATATGTTTTTGATGTACCGAAAGTAGTTCGGAGTCTCGGATGAGATCGGGGACATGACGAGGAGTCTCGAAATGGTCGAGACGTAAAGATCGATATATTGGACGACTATATTCGCACATCGAAAAGGTTCCGAGTGATTCGGGTATTTTTCGGAGTACCAGGGAGTTACGTGAATAATGGGGAAGAAGTATTGAGCCTCATGGGCCAAGTGGTGGAACAGAGGAGGCAGGACAAGGCAAGACGCGCGTCCCCCTAGCCCAAACTAAATTGTACTAGGGGGCCGGCCCCCCTTTCCTCCCTCTCCTTTCCTTCTCCCTCTCCTCCTTCCTTTCCCCCTCCTAGCAGGAGTAGGAAAGGAGAGTCCTACTCCTACTAGGAGGAGGACTCCTCCTCCTGGCGCGCTCTGCAAGGGCCGGCTGGCCTCCCCCCTTGCTCCTTTATATACAGGGGCAGGGGGCACCCTAGGACACACAAGTTCATCAGTTGATCTTTTAGCCGTGTGCGGTGCCCCCCTCCACCATAATCCACCCTGGTCATATCGTAGCGGTGCTTAGGCGAAGCCCTGCGTCGTTAGCATCATCATCACCGTCATCACGCCATCGTGATGATGGAACTCTCCCTCAAAGCTCTGCTAGATCGAAGTTCGTGGGACGTCAACAAGCTGAACGTGTGCTGAACTCGAAGGTGCCGTGTGTTGGGTACTTGGATCGGTCGGATCGTGAAGACATGCGACTACATCAACCGCATTCTCATAACGCTTCCGCTTACGGTCTACGAGGGTACATGGACGATGCTCTTCTCTCTTGTTGCTATGCATCACCAAGATCTTGCGTGTGCTTAGGAAAATTTTGAAATTACCACGTTGCCCAAAAGTACTCGAGTCCATCTCGACTTCTATTGGAAGGTCCGACCGTTGGATCGCAAAAGACAATCCTTCCATACATGCGCATAGCTCCGATTCCAAGGCATCCATGCATGAGAACAAGGATCTGCATGCTAAAAAATTATACTGCCTGTATTATCATGTAAGATCATCCCAGCGCCAGCTCCGTCATCCAACGAAAAGGCACCATCAGTATAGACTCCAGTACAGGGATGCGCCAGATCGCAGCCATTGAAACATATAGGTCATGTCCAAACTGACATCGAATAAAAGGATGAAAGTTGTCCTCCTCTTCCATACCGCATACAGGACACGCAACGTGTTGCTCCAAACCAATTTTATGCTTAATCTTCCATGTCGGTAAAGAATCAACCGCCAATCTCCAAGCAAAATTACGCACTGTAGGGGATACCTTACACTTCCAAATGAATTGCCAGCATTGTCTACTACCGTCCGGTGATGAACTGGACGCCTCCGCCGTATCTCTGTTGGCTTCATAAAGGCCAAAGAATAAGCTAATATGACCGTGAAAATGCCGTGGTTTCCAGGGCCCCAGGCAATCACCTCCTCTCGGAGCCTGGGCGACGCCCTTATCTTCAAAATTTCTTCCACATCAGCTGGAACAAAATACTGTCGCAGTATCTCCAAATTCCAAAAACCATTATCATTAAGCAAGTCGGACACAAAACGAATGCCACATCGACCTTGTTGCGACACTGGTTTGTAATAGTACGGTCTTGGAATCCAATTTTCTCTCCACACCCTTATACTGCGACCATTACCAACCCTCCAAATTAATCCTTTCTTCAGAAGGTCCAGTCTATGACTTATTGCTTGCCACGAAGATGAATCATTACCTGAGAATACCGTATCCTCAAGGTTGCCATGGGGGTATGCTACCTCTTGAGCTTGCGTTGGATTTCCCCGAAGAGGAAGGGATGATGCAGCAGAGTAGCGTAAGTATTTCCCTCGGTTTTTGAGAACCAAGGTATCAATCCAGTAGGAGGCCACGCTCAAGTCCCTGGTACCTGCACAAAACGATAGCTACTCGCAACCAACGCGATTAGGGGTTGTCAATCCCTTCACGGTCACTTACGAGAGTGAGATCTGATAGATATAATATTTTTGGTATTTTTGGTATAGAGATGCAAAGTAAAAAGTAAAAGGCAAAGTTAAAAGCAAAACAAGATTAAAGTAATGGAGATTGATATGATGAGAATAGACCCGGGGGCCATAGGTTTCACCAGTGGCTTCTCTCAAGAGCATAAGTATTCTACGGTGGGTGAACAAATTACTGTTGAGCAATTGACAGAATTGAGCATAGTTATGAGAATATCTAGGCATGATCATGTATATAGGCATCATGTCCGTGACAAGTAGACCAAAATGATTCTGCATCTACTACTATTACTCCACTCATCGACCGCTATCCAGCATGCATCTAGAGTATTAAGTTAAAAACAGAGTAACGCCTTAAGCAAGATGACATGATGTAGAGAGATAAATTCATGCAATATGAAATAAACCCCATCTTGTTATCCTCGATGGCAACGATACAATACATGCCTTGCTGCCCCTTCTGTCACTGGGAAAGGACACCGCAAGATCGAACACAAAGCTAAGCACTTCTCCCATGGCAGGAACTACCAATCTAGTTGGCCAAACCAAACAGATAATTCGAAGAGACTTGCAAAGATAACCAATCATACATAAAAGAATTCAGAGAAGATTCAAATATTATTCATAGATAGACTTGATCATAAACCCACAATTCATCGGTCTCAACAAACACACCGCAAAAAGAAGATTACATCGAATAGATCTCCACAAGAGAGGGGGGAACTTTGTATTGAGATCCAAAAAGAGAGAAGAAGACATCTAGCTACTAACTATGGACCCGAAGGTCTGAGGTAAACTACTCACATTTCATCGTAGAGGCTATAATGATGTAGAAGCCCTCTGTGACGACCCTCTCCGGCGGAGGTCCGGAATAGGCCCCAAGATGGGATCTCATGGATATAGAAAGTTGCGGCGGTGGAATTAGGTTTTTGGCTCTATATCTGTTCGTTTGGGGGTACGTAGGTATATATAGGAGGAAGGAGTACGTCGGTGGAGCATCGAGGGGCCCATGAGGCAGGGGGCGCGCCCTAGGGGGACGCCCCCCACCCTCGTGACTGCCTCTCTGACTCCTTGGAGTAGGGTCCAAGTCTCCTGGATCACGTTCGGTGAGAAAATCACGTTCCCGAAGGTTTTATTCTGTTTGGACTCCGTTTGATATTCCGTTTCTTCAAAATACTGAAATAGGCAAAAAACAGCAATTCTGGGCCGGGCCTCCGGTTAATAGGTTAGTCCCAAAAATAATATAAAAGTGGAAAATAAAGCCCAATATAGTCCAAAACAGTAGATAATATAGCATGGAGCAATCAAAAATTATAGATACGTTGGAGACGTATCAGGCATCCCCAAGCTTAATTCCTGCTCGTCCTCGAGTAGGTAAATGATAAAAAGAGAATTTTTGATGCGGAGTGCTACTTGGCATAATTTCAATGTAAATCTTCTTAATTGTGATATGAATATTCAGATTCGAAAGATTCAAGACAAAAGTTTATATTGACATAAAAATAATAATACTTCAAGCATACTAACAAAGCAATTATGTCTTCTCAAAATAACATGGCCAAATAAAGTTATCCCTATAAAATCATATAGTCTGGCTATGCTCTATCTTCACCACACAAAGGATTTAAATCATGCACAACCCCGATGACAAGCCAAGCAATTGTTTCATACTCTAACTTTTTCAAAAGTTTTTCAATCTTCACACAATACATGGGCGTGAGCCATGGATATAGCACTATAGGTGGAATAGAATGGTGGTTGTGGAGAAGACAAAAAGAAGAAGATAGTCTCACATCAACTAGGCGTATCAACGGGCTATGGAGATGCCCATCAATAGATATCAATGTGAGTGAGTAGGGATTGCCATGCAACGAATGCACTAGAGCTATAAGTATATGAAAGCTCATCAAAAGAAACTAAGTGGGTGTGCATCCAACTTGCTTGCTCACGAATACCTAGGGCATTTTGAGGAAGCCCATCATTGGAATATACAAGCCAAATTCTATAATGTAAAATTCCCACTAGTATATGAAAGTGATAACATGAGAGACTCTCTACTATGAAGATCATGGTGCTACTTTGAAGCACAAGTGTGGTAAAAGGATAGTAACATTGTCCCTTCTCTCCTTTTCTCTCTTTTTTTCTTGGGCCTTTTCTCTTTTTTTATGGCCTCTTTTCTTTCTTTTTTTGGGCTTCTTTGGCCTCTTTTATTTTTCGTCCGGAGTCTCATCCCGACTTGTGGGGGAATCAAAGTCTCCATCATCCTTTCCTCACTGGGACAATGCTCTAATAATGATGATCATCACACTTTTATATTTCTTACAACTCAACAATTACAACTCGATACTTAGAACAAAATATGACTCTATATGAATGCCTCCGGCGGTATACCGGGATATGCAATATGACAATGATGGAGTGTGTCATAATAAACGGAACGGTGGAAAGTTGCATGGCAATATATCTAGGAATGGCTATGGAAATGCCATAATAGATAGGTATGGTGGCTGTTTTGAGGAAGGTATATGATAGGTGTATGATACCGGCGAAAAGTGCGCGGTATTAGAGAGGCTAGCAAAGGTGGAAGGGTGAGAGTGCGTATAATCCATGGACTCAACATTAGTCAAAAAGAAATCATATACTTATTGAAAAAATCTAGAAGTTATCAAAGCAAAGTATTACGCGCATGCTCCTAGGGGGATAGATTGGTAGGAAAAGACCATCGCTCGTCCCCGACCGCCACTCATAAGGAAGACAATCAATAAATAAATCATGCTCCGACTTCATCACATAACGGTTCACCATACGTGCATGCTATGGGAATCACAAACTTTAACACAAGTGTTCTTTAAATTCACAACTACTCAACTAGCATGACTTTAATATTATCACCTCCATATCTCAAAACAATTATCATGTTTCAATCTTTTCTTAGTATTCAACACACTCAAAAGAAAGTTTCACAAATCTTGAATAGCAAGCATATTATTATTAAGCAAATTACAATGCTATTAAGAGACTCTTAAAATAATTTAAGTGAAGCATGAGAGATCAATAGTTTCTTTAGAACAAATCCACCACCGTGCTCTAAAAGATCTAAGTGAAGCACATAGAGCAAAATTATAACGCTAAAAGATATAAGTGAAGCACACAGAGCAAAATTATAATGCTCAAAAGATATAAGTGAAGCACATAGAGAAAAATTACATATCTCTAAAGATATAAGTGAAGCACATAGAGCAAAATTATAATGCTCAAAAGATATAAGTGAAGCACATAGAGCAAAACTACATAGCTCAAAAGATATAAGTGAAGCACATAGAGTATTCTATCAAATTTTAATTCATGTATGGCTCTCTCAAAAGGTGTGCACAGAAAGGATGATTGTGGCATACTAAAACACAAAGACACAAATAATACAAGACGCTCCAAGCAAAACACATATCATGTTGGTGAATAAAAATATAGCTCCAAGTAAATTACCGATGGAAGTGGCGAAAGAGGGGATGCCTTCCGGGGCATCCCCAAGCTTTGACTTTTTGGTGTCCTTGGATTATCTTGGGGGTGCCATGTGCATCCCCAAGCTTAGGATCTTGCCACTCCTTGTTCCATAATCCATCACAAGAATTCACCCAAAACTTGAAAACTTCACAACACAAAACTTAAAGTAGAAAACTCGTGAGCTCCGTTAGCGAAAGAAAACAAAAGACCACTTCAAGTTACTGTAATGAACTCATTCTTTATTTATATTGGTGTTAAACCTACTGTATTCCAACTTCTCTATGGATTATAAACTATTTTACTAACCATAGATTCATCAAAATAAGCAAACAACACACGAAAAACAGAATCTGTCAAAAACAGAACAGTCTGTAGTAATCTGTATCTAGCGCAAGATCTGGAACCCAAAAAATTATAAATAAATTTCTGGACGTGAGGAATTTATCTATTAATCATCTTCAAAAAGAATTAACTAAATAGCACTCTTCAAATAAAAATGACAG
Source organism: Triticum dicoccoides (assembly GCF_002162155.2). Classification (NCBI taxonomy): domain Eukaryota; kingdom Viridiplantae; phylum Streptophyta; class Magnoliopsida; order Poales; family Poaceae; genus Triticum; species Triticum dicoccoides. The sequence goes on along the minus strand of NC_041382.1, from coordinate 696,801,314 downwards.
CAGTTCTCGTGAGCGCTAAAGTTTCTGTTTTTTACAGCAAGTTCAACAAGACTTTCCCCAAGTCTTCCCAATGGTTCTACTTGGAACAAACACTAATTAAACACAAAAAAGGCTAAATAATTTATATATTAAATAACAGCAAGGAAAAATATTGGGATGTCTCCCAACAAGCGCTTTTCTTTAAAGCCTTATAGCTAGGCATTGGTAATTTTAATGATGCTCACAAGAAAGACAAGAATTGAAGCACAAAAGGAGCATCATAAAGCATGTGACAAACACATCTAAGTCTAACATACTTCCTATGCATAGGCATCTTAAAGGCAAACAAATTATCATAGCAAGCAAAAACTAGCATATGCAAGGAAGCGGAAAGAAATAATAGCAATCTCAACATAACGAGAGGTAATTTAGTAACATGAAAATTTCTACCACCATATTTTCCTCTCTCGTAATAATTATATGTAGGATCATAAGAAAATTCAACAAAATAGCTATCACGTAAAATATTTTCAACACGATACACATTCATGAAAGTTGACACTCTTCCAAAATAGTGGGATTAACATTAACTAAAGCCATGACTTCTCCCAACCCACTTTTATCAAAATTTTCATAAGATTGAACATTCTCCAAATACGTGGGATCTAAATTTGACACTCTTCTAAAGCCACTTTCAGTAATATTGCAAACACTATTATCAATCTCATATTCATCATGGGGTTTAAATAAATTTTCAAGATCATAAGAAGAATCACCCCAATCATAATCATTGCAACAAGTAGTAGACATAGCAAAACTAGCATCCCCAAGCTTAGGGTTTTGCATCTTATTAGCACAATTGACATCAAGAGAATTTATAATAAAATCATTGCAATCATGCTTTTTATTCAAAGATCTATCATGAGTCACTTCATAAAGCACTTCATCATGATTTTCAGATTTACGGATTTCAGGCAAAAGCTTATAAAGATAATCTAGTGCATCCAAATCACTAGGAATTGGTTCATCATAATTGGATCCCTTAAAAAGATTGGCAAGCGGATGAGGATCCATAGATCTTAAGTTCTCTGTTTAGTAATAAATAAACAACTATTCCAACCATACGAGCAAACAAGAAACGGGCAAAAGAGGCAAACAGAGAGGGAGGATAGAGAGAGAGAGGGCGAATAAAACGGCAAGGGTGAAGTGGGGGAGAGGAAAACGAGAGCCAAATGGAAAATAATGTAATGCGAGAGATAGGGATTGTGATGGGTACTTGGTATGTTGACTTTTTGCGTAGACTCCCCGGCAACGACGCCAGAAATCCTTCTTGCTACCTCTTGAGCTTGCGTTGGATTTCCCCGAAGAGGAAGGGATGATGCATCAGAGTAGCGTAAGTATTTCCTCAGTTTTTGAGAACCAAGGTATCAATCCAGTAGGAGGCCACGCTCAAGTCCCTGGTACCTGCACAAAACGATAGCTACTCGCAACCAACGCGATTAGGGGTTGTCAATCCCTTCAGGGTCACTTACGAGAGTGAGATATGATAGATATAATATTTTTGGTATTTTTGGTATAGAGATGCAAAGTAAAAAGTAAAAGGCAAAGTAAAAAGCAAACAAGATTAAAGTAATGGAGATTGATATGATGAGAATAGACCCGGGGGCCATAGGTTTCACTAGTGGCTTCTCTCAAGAGCATAAGTATTCTATGGTGGGTGAACAAATTACTGTTGAGCAATTGACAGAATTGAGCATAGTTATGAGAATATCTAGGCATGATCATGTATATAGGCATCACGTCCGTGACAAGTAGACCGAAATGATTCTGCATCTACTACTATTACTCCACTCATCGACCGCTATCCAGCATGCATCTAGAGTATTAAGTTAAAAATAGAGTAACACCTTAAGCAAGATGACATGATGTAGAGAGATAAATTCATGCAATATGAAATAAACCCCATCTTGTTATCCTCGATGGCAACGATACAATACGTGCCTTGCTGCCCCTTCTGTCACTGGGAAAGGACACCGCAAGATCGAACCCAAAGCTAAGCACTTCTCCCATGGCAAGAACTACCAATCTAGTTGACCAAACCAAACGGATAATTCGAAGAGACTTGCAAAGATAACCAATCATACATAAAAGAATTCAGAGAAGATTCAAATATTATTCATAGATAGACTTGATCATAAACCCATAATTCATCGATCTCAACAAACACACCGCAAAAAGAAGATTACATCGAATAGATCTCCACAAGAGAGGGGGGAACTTTGTATTGAGATCCAAAAAGAGAGAAGAAGCCATCTAGCTACTAACTATGGACCCGAAGGTCTGAGGTAAACTACTCACACTTCATCGGAGAGGCTATGATGATGTAGAAGCCGTCCGTGATGACGGCCCTCTCCGGCGGAGCTCCGGAACAGGCACCAAGATGGGATCTCGTGGATACAGAAAGTTGCGGCGGTGGAATTAGGTTTTTAGCTCCGTATCTGTTCGTTTGGGGGTACGTAGGTATATATATATAGGAGGAAGGAGTACGTCGGTGGAGCATCGAGGGGCCCACGAGGCAGGGGGCGTGCCCTAGGGGGGCGCCCCCCACCCTCGTGACCGCCTCTTTGACTCCTTGGAGTAGGGCCCAAGTCTCCTGGATCATGTTCGGTGAGAAAATCACGTTCCCAAAGGTTTTTTTTCCGTTTGGACTCCGTTTGATATTCCGTTTCTTCAAAACACTGAAATAGGCAAAAAAAATAGCAATTTTGGGCTGGGCCTCCTGTTAATAGGTTAGTCCCAAAAATAATATAGAAGTGGAAAATAAAGCCCAATATAGTCCAAAACAGTAGATAATATAGCATGGAGCAATCAAAAATTATAGATACGTTGGAGACGTATCAGGGTAATATCTAGCCTTTAGAACCTGGGCACACAAGTTGTCTGGTCTAGTCAATAAACGCCATGCCTGACGGGCTAACAATGCCTGATTGAACATACAGAAATCACGAAAGCCAACACCGCCTTTGTTTTTGGGCTGTAACACGTAGTCCCACCCTCTCCAATGACCTTTCTTTTTTCCTTTGCTAGAGCCCTAATAGAAATTGCTCACCATCCTAGTCAGATCATCACATACAGAGTACGATAATTTGAACACGCCCATAATGTATGTTGGCAACGCTTGTGCAACAGATTTGATCAACACTTCTCTTCCTGGTTGTGCGAGGAGACCATCACCCCATTGAACCAAGCCTTCGAATATTATACCGCTTTCTCTTCGTTTTGATTAATAGCACTTCAATCCAGCCTGCATGCAACATACGTGGGATCAATTAGTTCACAAATAGCAAAAACTATAATTAGTGAACAAATAATAATTCTCGCTCACCTGCTTGCACGAGTAGAAACGCAACACAGTCCCGCCTGCATGCTACTCCTGACCATGTGCCACTATCGAGCCGGCATTGTCGAAGATAGGAAAAAAAATCCATTTTAAACCCTAAATTTGTAGAGGTTCGGCGAAACAAACCCTTAAGTCAAAATTCCGGTCTATTGCACCCTGAACTATGCAATCCTGGTCTAAACTGAACCCTGGCGTCATTTGTCAAACCAAGATCGCCGAAGTGTCATAGGATGGCCGGGATTGGAGCCATTTCACGTTGTTCCCCGTTGGGCTGGCCCGCTTTAGTTTTTTCCTTCTTTTAAAACGCACAGTTTTCTTATCCTTTAAAACGACGTAGGATCAATTAGTTCACAAACAGCAAAAACTGTAATCAGTGAACAAATAATAATTCTCGCTCACCTGCTTGCACGAGTAGAAACGCAGCACAGTCCCGCCTGCATGCTACTCCTGACCATGTGCCACTATCGAGCCGGCATTGTCGAAGGTAGGAAAAAAATCCGTTTTAAACCCTAAATTTGTAGAGGTTCGGTGAAACAAACCCTTAAGTCGAAATTCCGGTCGATTGCACCCTGAACTATGCAATCCCGTTCTAAACTGAACCCTGGCGTCATTTGGCAAACCAGGATCACCGGCGTGTCATAGGATGGCCGGGATTGGTGCCATTTCGCCATGTTCCTTGATACGTCTCCGTCGTATCTACTTTTCCAAACACTTTTGCCCTTGTTTTGGACTCTAACTTGCATGATTTGAATGAAACTAACCCGGACTGACGCTGTTTTCAGCAGAATTGCCATGGTGTTATTTATGTGCAGAAACAAAAGTTCTCGGAATGACCTGAAACTTCACAGAACATCTATTTGGAAATAATAAAAACTCCTTGCAAAAGATGAAGACCAGGGGGACCACACCCTAGCCACGAGGGTGGGGGCGCGCCCCCTACCTCGTGGGCCCCCTGAAGCTCCTCCGACCTCAACTCCAACTCTATATATTTGCTTTAAGGGAGAAAAAAATTAAGGAGAAGGATTCATCACGTTTTATGATATGGAGCCGCCACCAAGCCCTAAAACCTCTCGGGAGGGCTGATCTGGAGTCCGTTCGGGGCTCCGGAGAGGGGAATCCGTTGCCATCGTCATCATCAACCATCCTCCATCACCAATTTCATGATGATCACCGCCGTGCGTGAGTAATTCCATCATAAGCTTGCTGGACGGTGATGGGTTGGATGGGATCTATCATGTAATCGTGTTAGTTTTGTTAGGGTTTGATCCCTAGTATCCACTATGTTCTAAGATTGATGTTGCTATGACTTTGCTATGCTTAATGCTTGTCACTAGGGCCCGAGTGCCATGATTTCAGATCTGAACCTATTATGTTTTCATCAATATATGAGAGTTCTTGATCCTATCTTGCAAATCTATAGTCACCTACTATGTGTTGTGATCCTGCAACCCCGAAGTGACAATAATCGGGACCACTCCCGGTGATGACCGTAGTTTGAGGAGTTCATGTATTCACTATGTGTTAATGCTTTCGTCCGGTACTCTATTAAAAGGAGGCCTTAATATCCCTTAGTTTCTATTAGGATCCCGCTGCCACGGGAGGGTAGGACAAAAGATGTCATGCAAGTTCTTTTCCATAAGCATGTATGACTATATTCGGAATACATGCCTACATTACATTGATGAATTGGAGCTAGTTCTGTGTCACCCTATGTTATGACTGTTACATGATGAACCGCATACGCCATAATTCTCTATCACCGATCCATTGCCTATGAGCTTTCCATATATTGTCCTTCGCTTATTTACTTTTCCGTTGCTATTGCTATCATCACTACAAAATACCAAAAACATTACTTTTGCTGTCATTACCTTTTGCTACTGTTACCACTACTATCATATTACTTTGCTACTAAACACTTTGCTGTAGATATTAAGTTTCCAGGTGTGGTTGAATTGACAACTCAGCTACTAATACTTGAGAATATTCTTTGGCTCCCCTTGTGTCGAATCAATAAATTTGGGTTGAATACTCTACCCTTAAAAACTGTTGCGATCCCCTATACTTGTGGGTTAACAAGACTATTTTCTGGCGCCGTTGCCGGGGACCATAGCTCTATTCTTTGAGTCACTTGGGATTTATATCTTCTTATCATTATGAAAAACTTGAGAGATCCAAAAACCAAGATTTATCCCTCAACTACGAGGGGAGGTAAGGAACTGCCATCTAGCTCTGCACTTGATTCACCTTCTGTTTTGAGTAAGCTTGCGACACCTAAACCTGCTTCTGTTATTCGTTCTGATATGTCACATGTTATTGATGATGCCACTTCTGCTATGCATGATACTTATGATGAAACTACTTCTATGCTTGATACTACTGTGCCACTTGGTGAATTTCTCTATGAATAACTTGCTAGGGTTAGAGAGAATGAAAAATATTGAAACTGATAATATTAATGAAAGTGATGATGAAGACTCTTCCCCTAATAAATATGAATCACCTGTTATTCCTGAGAGTTATGTTTTTGAAAAAGAAGCTGCTTTAGCTATTTTAGCTTGCAAAGATAGATACGAGCTTAAGAGGTTATTCGCTAAATGGAAGCAGCAATCTCTTAATGCTAGAATGAAACCTTACCCTGCTTTTACTACTTCACCTATCTGTGTTACTGATAAGGATTATGAATTCTCTGTTGAACCTGATATAATTACTTTGGTTGAATCTGATCCTTTTCATGGCTATGAATCTGAAACTGTTGTGGCACATCTTACTAAATTAAATGATATAGCCACCCTGTTCACTAATGATGAGAGAACTCATTACTTTTATATCCTTAAAATATTTCTGTTCTCATTAAAGGGTGATGCTAAGATATGGTTTAATTCTCTTGATCCTGGTTGTGTGCGTAGTCCCCAGGATATGATTTATTACTTCTCTGCTAAATATTTCCCTGCTCATAAGAAACAAGCTGCCTTAAGGGATATATATGTAATTTTGTGCAAATTGAAGAAGAGAGTCTCCCACAAGCTTGGGGGAGGATTCTCAAGTTACTTAATGCTTTGCCTGATCATCCTCTTAAGAAAAATGAAATACTTGATATCTTTTATAATGGACTAACCGATGCTTCCAGAGATTACCTGGATAGTTGTGTTGGTTCTGTTTTTAGGGAAAGAACACCGGATGAAGCTGAAATTCTATTGAATAATATGTTGACAAATGAAAATAATTGGACACTTTTTGAATATTGCAGGGGCTGTTATTGATTGCAACAAAGGCAATTTCACTTTTCATGTTAATGGTAATGAGCATACGGTACACTTTCCGAGGAAACAACCTCAAGTTCATAGTATCAATTCTATTGGAAAAATTCCATCGATTATTTTTGGAGGTTTTGAATTTCCTCTACCTACTGTCAAGAAGAAATATGATATTCTTATTGTTGGGGATGTGCGTGTCCCCGTTGAGGTAACATAGTGTTATTTGAAAATTCTCCTGTTCCATGTTATTCGGAATGAGTTTGTTAACAAGACTTGATCAACCTTGTTAGTGGATTCCTTTTGATGAGCATGAGATGGATGAAGTTAGAAAACACAACCTTCTGTACCCTCCTTTTACTTTTTGTTATTTATATTACATAAAATAAAAATAGTATTTTTCTGTCTGTTATCTGAATTATCCATGCAATATAAAAATACCCCAAAAATAAAGTTTCTCCAAATGCCCTGAAATTTAAATATGATTTTTCTGAAATATTTGAGAATATTTGGCACTGAGAACACAGCACGGGGGGCATCCACCTGGCCACGAGGGTGGAGGGCGCGCCCCCTACCTCGTGGGCCCATGGTGGCCCTCCTCCACTTATTCCCGCACCCACACACTCCTTCTTCCTCCCACAAACACCAATATCCAACTCAAGCACGAGTTCTAGCTCATTTTGCTGCGATTTTCGATCTCCTTGCTCAAAGCACCTCTCACAAAACTGCTTGGGGAGATTGTTCCTTGGTATGTGACTCCTCCATTGGTCCAATTAGTTTTTGTTCTAGTGCTTTATTCATTACAAAATTTTGTTGCCTATGTGACCCTGTTCTTAGGCTCTAGGCACTTGTAGGAGTAGTTGCTATCAATTTCGTTGAGTTTGGTTTACTTTTACTTGAAGTTACTAAAAATTTCAGAAATTTTTCAGAGGAAGAAATATGCTTAGGAAAATGTACCAAGGTGGTTCTTCAAGGAAGCAAGGAGCCAGGCTTGCAATGCATGATGCTGATGAAGAGCCACCAAGAGACGCTCCAGTGCGTCCTTGTGAATGGCCTTCGGAAAACTTTATGGATTGAGCGGGAATTAAGGAAGAATTTAACGCATATTTGCGTAACGCTGATCTTGTGAGCTTCGAGGAAGAAAAGTGCCGCCAGTACCACTATCTCACTAGTTCCTTTGTGAGGAGGTTTGAATTTTCATCTTCACGTAATTCTCCAACTGTCCTTTTTGATCTTTATGAAAAATCTTATACTATGGACTTAGAGGATTTTACCACTGGTTGCAAACTTCCACAATGGGGTAGTGTTAGGGAACCTCGCAAATCTGAATTTAGAGATTTTCATGCTAGTTTATTTTCCTTTTTATGCTTTCTTCTTGTGTGTTTAATAAGCCTTAAGAAAAACCCAAAAAAATAGTTGTAGCTTCTAATTAGTTTGCTTTCCATGCTTGTAGCAGTAATTAAAAAGAAAACCCCAAAAGATTTCCTGTTCTTCTTTTGCTTGTTGGGAGCTTTCCCGTGTAAATAGTTTTATTTCTTTTCTGTTCTTTGGGGGTCGATAGGAGAAGACCATGATTAAATTGTTGAAGTGGCTCTTATATGCATTATTGTTGATATGACAAAAGAGCCCATATTGCCTTGTCTTCTCCTGTTTATTGAATGCTTGCAGAGTCCAGCTTAGTCCAATGCATGTGCACTATTATTATTATCCACATCGTTTGGTCGTGCAAGTGAAAGGTAATAATGATGATTGTATGATGAACTTACTGAGATGAGAAAAGCTGGTATGAAGTTGACCTCTCTTGTTTTTGTAAATATGATTAATTCATCGTTCCTGATTCAGCCTATTATGAATAAACATGTTTGCAATGACAATTAGAGATTATAGTTGCTTATGCCATGCTTAATTAGCTAGGAGCTTATAATGGTTTACCTTGTGTGCCAACATGCTATTAAAATGGTTGTGATGTGGTATGATAGGGTGGTATCCTCCTCTAAATGATTTAAGTGACTTGACTTGGCACATGTTCACGCATGTAGTTGAAACAAAATCAACAAAGCCTTCACGATATTTATGTTCATGGTGGATTATATCCTATTCATGCTTGCATTCGGTGTTCATTAGTTTTAATGCATGTTCATGACTGTTGTCGCTCTCTAACTGGTCGCTTCACAGTCTTTTGCTAGCCTTCACCTGTACTAAGCGGGATTACTATTTGTGCATCCAACTCCATAAACCCCAAAGTTATTCCATATGAGTCCAACATACCTACCTATATACGGTATCTACCTGCCGTTCCAAGTAAATTTGTATGTGCCAAACTCTAAACCTTCAAATAAATATCATGTTTTGTATGCTCGAATAGCTCATGTATCAACTAGGGTTGTCTGTATCTTCCATGTTGGGAGGGTTATTCTCAAGAGGAGTGGACTCCGCTCCTCACTCACGAGAAAATGGATGGTCACCGGGATGCCCAGTCCCATGCTTTATGCAAATCAAATCAAAATAATTGCAAACAAAACTCCCCCTAGGACTCTTGTTAGTTGGAGGCACTCATTGTTTCGAGCAAGCCATGGATTGATGCTTGTTGGTGGAGGGGGAGTATAAACTTTACTATTCTGTTTGGGAACCGCCTATAATGTGTGTAGCATGGAAGATATTACCATTTCTTGGTTGTTATGTTGACAATGAAAGTATACTGCTCAAAATATTATTCACCTCTATTTCAAAACCGAGCTCTGGCACCTCTACAAATCCCTGCTTCCCTCTGCGAAGGGCCTATCTATTTAATTTCATGTTGAGTCATCATCCTCTTATTAAAAAGCACCAGTTGGAGAGCACCGCTATCATTTGCATTCATTACTGTTAGTTTACATTGAGTATGACTTGACTGGATCTCTTTTACCATGAATTACAATGTCTAGTCAGTCCTTAATCTTCAAAGGTGCTCTGCATTTATGTTTTGCGGTCTCAGAAAGGGCTAGCGAGATACCATCTTGTTATATCATATTATGATTGTTTTGAGAAAGTGTTGCCATCCGAGATTCATTATTATTGCTCGCTAGTTGATTATGCCATTGATATGAGTAAACATGAGACCTATGCGTTATTGTGAATATGGTTAGTTTATAATCTTTGCTGAAAACTTGAATGCTGGCTTTACATATTTACAACAACAAGAGCAAACAGAGTTTGTAAAAAATTTTCTTTATCACTTTCAGTTTATCAACTGAATTGCTTGAGGACAAGCAAAGGTTTAAGCTTGGGGGAGTTGATACGTCTCCGTCGTATCTACTTTTCCAAACACTTTTGCCCTTGTTTTGGACTCTAACTTGCATGATTTGAATGAAACTAACCCGGAATGACGTTGTTTTCAGCAGAATTGCCATGGTGTTATTTACGTGCAGAAACAAAAGTTCTCGGAATGACCTAAAACTTCATGGAATGTCTATTTGGAAATAATAAAAAATTCTTTTAAAATATGAAGACCAGGGGGCCCACACCCTAGCCACGAGGGTGGGGGCGCGCCTGCCCCCCAGGGCGCGCCCCCTACCTCGTGGGCCCCCTGGAGCTCCTCCGACCTTAACTCCAACTCTATATATTTGCTTTCGGTGAGACAAAAATCAAGGAGAAGGATTCATCGCGTTTTACAATACGGAGCCGCTGCCAAGCCCTAAAACCTCTCGGGAGGGCTGATCTGGAGTCCGTTCGGGGCGCCGGGGAGGGGAATCCATCGCCATCGTCATCATCAACCATCCTTCATCACCAATTTCATGATGCTCACCGCCGTGCGTGAGTAATTCCATCGTAGGCTTGCTGGACGGTGATGGGTTGGATGGGATCTATCATTTAATCGAGTTAGTTTTGTTAGGGTTTGATCCTTAGTATCCACTATGTTCTGAGATTGATGTTGCTATGACTTTGTTATGTTTAATGCTTGTCACTGGGCCTGAGTGCCATGATTTCAGATCTGAACCTATTATGTTTTCATCAATATATGAGAGTTCTTGATCCTATCTTGCAAATCTATAGTCACCTACTATGTGTTATGATCCGGCAACCCCGAAGTGACAATAATCGGGACCACTCCCGGTGATGACCGTAGTTTGAGGAGTTCATGTATTCACTATGTGTTAATGCTTTGGCCCGGTACTCTATTAAAAGGAGGCCTTAATATCCCTTAGTTTCCATTAGGACCCCGCTGCCACGGGAGGGTAGGACAAAAGATGTCATGCAAGTTCTTTTTCATAAGTACGTATGACTATATTCAGAATACATGCCTACATTACATTGATGACTTGGAGCTAGTTCTGTGTCACCCTATGTTATGACTGTTACATGATGAACCGCATCCAGCATAATTCTCTATCACCGATCCATTGCCTACGAGCTTTCCATATATTGTTCTTCGCTTATTTACTTTCCCATTGCTATTGGTATCATCACTACAAAATACCAAAAACATTACTTTTTGCTATCATTACCTTTTGCTACTGTTACCACTACTATCATATTACTTTGCTACTAAACACTTTGCTGCAGATATTAAGTTTCCAGGTGTGGTTGAATTGACAACTCCGGTGCTAATACTTGAGAATATTCTTTGGCTCCTCTTGTGTCGAATCAATAAATTTGGGTTGAATAATCTACCTTCGAAAACTGTTGCGATCCCCTATACTTGTGGGTTATCATTCCCCGTTGGGCCAGCCCGCTTTAGTTTTTTTCCTTCTTTTAAAACGCACAATTTTCTTATCCTTTAAAACTGCAAAAAATAGCACGTTGGGTGACTTGAACCCAAGACCTCCTGCTGTTGATCAATAGAAGTTACCACCAGGACAGCACGTCATTGTTCACTTTATCCCTGTTTCTTCTTTTTCTTCTTTCTTTTCCTTTCCTTTTTCTGCGTTTTTTATTTTTATTTTTCGTTTATTATTTTTTTGTTAAATTCATGGTCATCTTAGTAGGAAATACCAAACAAAAAAAAACCTCATGAACCAAATTTTCAAAAGGAAAAAAGGTCACGATTTTTTTAAAAAAATTCATGGATTTAGAAAAAGTTCAATTTTTTTGAAAAGAAGTTCACAATTTTTAAAACAAAAGTTCACGGATTTTGGAAAAAAGTTGTAAAAATAAAAAGAGTTCGTGGATTTGAAAAAAGTTCACGGATTCAAAAAAGTCCATGAGTTTTGTAGAAAGTTTCACGCATTAGATGAAAACAGGAAAAACTAAGAAACTGGAATAAATTATTCACAATAGGTGAGGCGGCGTGGTTGGTAAGGACAGTTTTTGCACCAAAAAGGTGAGGTTGTGAGTTCAAAACACCTTATGTGCGCACCTGTTTTTAGCAGTGTAACAAAAGAAAAGACATTTAACAGACACAAAAAGACAAATGGGTTGGCTGGGATTCTAACTCAGCTCCGACAGCTTAAGACTTGATGCAAAAAACAATGGACCGAGAATACTTTGCTGATTACAGTCCAAAAACAATGCTATTTAACAATCGTTTTAGTACAAAACATTAACATATATTCTTTTCTTGATGATCCATTAGCATTTATTCTGTACATATAAATCATTTGAAAAAATAAAAACGTGAAATTGGGAAAATCATAGAGTTGCTATAATAAAAGGTTTGCCTATATGACAACATAGTTCAAAATTATGAAAAAGTTCATGGAATTTAAAAGATTCAAAAAAAAGTTCACGGAAACGAAAAAAGTTCATAAACTCGAAAAAAGTTTACGAAATTGAAAAAAGAAGAAAACCAGCCAAAACAAAGAAAAACAAACAAGCTGGAATCTAGCACAAAAAATGATCGTTATGAAAAGAAGAATAAAAGAAGTAAACTAACACGAAGCGGATGTTGTCCCGGATGGTTTTTTGAAATGTTTTGCAGAAAAACGTAAGAAAACAATATGATGAGCCGACCAATGCACGCCGTATTCAAAATTGCCGCTGCTTGGCCCATGAGTCAGACGAATCCCTGCCACATCTGCGTTTTTATGCCTCAAACGATGTCAAGGTTTGATTTAGACCAGGATTGCATAGTTCAGGTTGCAATCGACCGGGATTTCGACTTGAGGGTTTATTTTGCCAAACCTCTATGAGTTCAGGGTTTAAAACGAACTTGTTCCAAAACTTCCTCGAAGATAACCATACATGGGATGTCCATGTACAACGGCGTCACCTATAACGCCAGGCACCGCTCCACAACTCACACTCAGACTCCTCGGGATACCAACAAAGAGAGCGTTGCCTCCTATGTTTGCCACCGGGACAACCCTACCTAGAACAAGGTCGGCTAATTTGTATACTAGTATGCCTGAAAATTTTGCACTGTGTTTTGAGCAGACAACTAGGATTTCCGAATCGCATTCTACTAGATCAACGGAGTCGTAAACAGTTATTTTGCCAATTGCACATGTGACAATCAACTTTGGAGGCGGTGGTTCGATCTCAAAAACCTCTACCATCGTATTATATGTACTCCAATCTGCGAAACTACACCAGGTGTATATCTTTCCTTGGAATGACACTGATGGCCTCGTAGGGAGTTTGGCATCCCATGTCGAGACACCCCATCGCAGGTCTCTGGTGGTAGCAAATACCATGCGCGAGAACTTAAATAGCGTGATCATGACTGTGATGACTCCGTCTTCACTGACATTCAAGGAGGCAGCATGCTCTCGATCATCGGGATGCAAACTAAAATAGGGTCTCATGGAATGTACGAGTGGCGGGAGCTCCACGACATCGCCGGTGAGAGGGTTGAGGAGACGAATTGGGATGTCTCTGTCCCCGCGGCAATTTTTTTGTAGGTGGAGGAGTCCATCGAGTGAGTCTAGGACACGATGATTAGCGTACACGTGCAACGCACATCTTAAGGAGCAAGCTATTCATCATCAATAAGAAAACAAAGGAAAAATATCATAAGTTCTGTTTGTTCAGAAAAACAAGGAACTATGGTTGCAAAAATATTTGTCCTTGTACTGGCAGAAACAAGCATACTTGCAGAGTAGCACAAAAGCAATAAAGCCAAAAAATACCCACACTCTCCGTTGCAGAGCAAGTCTTAAACTAAGATTATCAAATTTTTCTCAAGCTTATTATTCTTCACCTCCCAAGGTACACCAGCTTCGTTTGCACTCCAGAAGTAATCCAGCATAAGAATACTCCCCACGCATGCTAATAAAGCAAGTATAGCATTAGTAAGCATGAATTGTAATACTAACATGAGAAATCAGAGATAACATTAGTTTGACTATATATGGTTGTTAGGACTGCCTCTATACATAAATGAGTAAATGACTGATCAGTCAGCATGATTAGTAATACCGAGAAAATAAATCACAGATAACATTAATTGGGCTATATATGATTGTTAGGAATGGATGTATACATAGATGACTAATCAGAAAAGGTGCTAGCCTCTCTCTCTCAACCTCAGTGGCATACTTAAGTCCAGACCTCAGATAAATGTTAGATATTACAGTGATATTAATATTAATAAACTAAATGGCATTAAACCATTTCGTGCACACTTATCATAACTTATAAAGACAAAAGTTGTATTATTATGAGCAAATGCACGACATATATTTAAACCTGATATAATGTTCTGCCTCTATGAAAACGTAGACTATGTCGCGTGCGGACACAACACAACGCCAACACGGAGGTTGCGGTCGTCCTTGGTGCCACCAATGCCGGTGAATTGAATGACGCCGGATGACTCCCGGCGGCCACCCACCACCATGGTGACCATCAGTGTTGCTCCCGCCTCCAGGCTCCCCGGGCAATACAACTGGATCTATTGACACACCAAAAATAATAGAAAGTTCAATCAGTTACATTCGCTAAGCACAAAGGAAAGAAAGGACACGAAGTGAATATGCATGACGCAGTAAACCTACCTAAATTATCCTAAGAGGAGAGAGAACTGGAAAATGCTCAATGCAAACTTGAACTCACTTAGATTTTGCTGGACTGAAGATGACACGGATTCATATAAACATCTAATAGTAAAAAATTAGATGCAAATTGTACTTCCATCATCTAGGGAAAACAGTTTAAACAATACATTCAGCTTTCAACGAAGAACTACATAATAGGTAAATATTTCTGCCCCAGTACTGAAATATTGATAAAGAAACAATAGTAAAAATAGAGTAACACCAACCTTGAATTAAACTTGTGAGAAGCATGGGCTTGCATCAACCATCCTCGTAGGGTATACTCACAGCACATCGTTGATTATAAATCTGACAGTACCATATCCGAGCCCGAGTAATTCAAAGACAAGAGTAAAAAAACGTACCAGTAACAGCAGCTAAACCACCAAACACTTTGTTCCGAAGCAAATCAACAGCATCCTCCATCCCTATTCTACTTCCACTTGACATCTCCTCTTCTTCTTGAAGGCGACAAGAGAGGAAAAGAAAATTCAGGCTGATCCATCTCTCCATCGCAAAACCCAGACGAACACAACACCAAAACAGCCGCCCCCTCAGTCGGGCCCGACCTCCAACCTCCACCCACTTCGCCCCGCACCCCAACGCAGTGACGCACCTCAACCCAACCCAATACTACCATCACTGAATCTTAACAAAAAAATCAAGCTCGGTTCAAATCAGAGCACATGTCAAAATTTGCATACAGTGGCATTGAGAGAGACAAGAGGGAAAGCAAGACGGATTGGTAAAGAGAGAGATGAAAAAACAATCTGGAATCTCATCTTGGCGTCATCGGCCGCGCTCGATGTTACTTAGGCACGTGGCACTCCCCAGCCCTGCCTCTGCCCACGCTGCTTGTACCGGTTGCGGCGCCATTCTCGTCGTGGACATGCATCAGTCGAGCCGCCGCCAGTCAATGTCCTCCACAATAGCACTGAATGCCGGATGCGCGGAAGAAGGGAACGGAATGAGGGGCTGGGGCGGCGGGGGATCTGTTTTCACGTCTGCAACGACGGTCAAGATGGAGGAACTGGGCCATGCATGGGCTGTGGCGGCGCGGTTGGCTCCCGAGGGAGGAGGCCGGATTCAGAGCGACGGTTTTGTCTCCCGTGATTAGAGGAGACGATAGATGGGCTTTGTTTTTTCTTTGTTTTTGAGAATTTGTGGCGTGGCCCCTCCCGTGATTAGAGGAGATGATGAGAGAATAGAGATGTGATAGGTGTGATCCGGTGGAGAATGGTCAGCCAACACTAATTGCTACTTGCAATCGTGGCCTCCGGTCAGATGTATTTAGGCAATTGGATCTCATTAGATGGGATAATCCGGTGGCACAAATTAGTCTAGGTACACATAACAGGGTGGCTTTAGAAAAGAAAATTTTGGATTGTTTAATAGTAAAATAATTGAGAAGGAGGTTAGGGTTTGATGAGATGAAAATTTCAGAAAGTGACGACAGAAGTAGAGGACTGATCATGCTTTGGCAAACCAGCCTGGGAGTCTCATCTAGGGCTATTCATTCAAATTACATAGATATACAGCTTCAAAAAAAATTCAAATTACATAGATATACAGTTTGAGGAGACGTCAGCAGCGGGATGGCACTTCCCAGGCTTCTATGGCGAGCCAAGTAGTGGCCGAAAGCATCTTTCGTGGGAATACTTGTGAGGTTTGCACGCAACGTCTAATCTGCCATGGTTAGTAGCCGGTGACTTTGATTAAATTTTGCAAGCTCGTATGTAGGCTTTTAGCAGTGCCCTGAGCGACTGTGGGCTCGATGATCTTGGTTACTCGAGCGACATTTTCAGCTGGCGTAGAGGTCGAATACGAGAGCGACTTGACAGAGCAGTTTCAAGTAGCTCTTGGGCTGATCTTTTTCCAGCATATGGTGTTGTAAACGAACCGTTTATAAATCAGATCACCGCCCGATCCTAATTGATACCGACTTTCAACTTGGATTACAGCCAAGGGGGCTGCCGGGACCGAGGAAATTTGAAGCTAGGTGGCTTGCGGAGGAGGATGTGGAGGTGATAGTTCAAGATGCCTGGGATCGTGCAAAAGCCAGTGGGATCGAGCCTTACTCTCAAGTGACAGGCAATATTCATGCAACTTTGCACACTTGGGATAAAGAGACACTAAAGGGTCCTAGAACCCGGTTGAGGAAACTCCAGAAAGAGTTAAACGATGTGATGTCGGGCCCGTTGATGGACAAGGCAGTAGCTCGGCAACACAATCTACACATGCAAATTGAAAATCTACTCGAGCAAGAGGAGATATATTGGATGCAGAGGGGACGTGCTGATTGGCTCTGTCGGGGTGATCAAAACACAAATTTCTTTCATCGTGCAGCCACTGGGAGATGCAAGAATTTTTTTATCAAGAAATTGAAAGGAGAGCCTGGGGACTGAATTGAGGAGGAGAACCAACTAAAGGGCCATGTGGCGCACTATTTTGAGGGACTGTTTTCCTCGGATGTGCAAGAACCGGACCAAGCTGTTTTGGATAAGGTAAATTCTAGGGTCTCTGATGCGATGAATGAGGAATTAACAAGACCCTATTCCAGGGATGAAGTAAAGAGAGCAATGTATAATATCGGTGATCTTAAAGCATCGGGGTTGATGACTGCATGCAGTGTTTTATAAAAGGTTCTGGCGCATAATTGGAGAGGATCTGATTGAGAAGTGTTGATGGCAGTTAATAATAGGAAGATACCGGAAGGATGGAACAACACTACAATTGTTCTTATCCCAAAGGTGGAAAATCCTGAGGTAATTACACAGTTCCGTCCAATTAGTCTTTGCAATGTGGTCTATAAGGTGATCTCGAAACTACTAGCCAATAGGCTAAAATACCTGTTGCCGGAGCTTATTTCACCTAATCAAAGCGCCTTTGTCCCTGGGCGCTTGATTACAGACAACTTATTAGTTGCTTTTGAGACTTATCATGCTATCAAGAGGAAGAGAACCGGGAAGTTAGGAATCTGTGCGGTAAAACTTGACATGCACAAGGCCTATGACAGGGTCGAGTGTGTGTTTCTCGAGAGAATCATGCTTCAGATGGGATTCACAGTAGATTGGGTGTCGCTCATCATGGAGTGTGTACAGTCAGTAAAGTATCAAGTTCTTTTTAATAACTCTCTCACAGATTTATTTGTTCCTTCTCGAGGCCTCCGCCAAGGAGACCCACTATCACCTTACCTTTTTTTACTTTGTGTGGAGGGCCTCTCTAGTTTTCTCATTCATGAGGAGGAGATGGGTACTTTGATAGGGGCGAGAGTATGCCGGGATGCCCCGGCCGTTTCTCATCTTCTCTTTGCGGACGACTCCCTCATCTTGATGCGAGCAGATGCAAGCAATGCCGCAAGCCTTCGCCGAGCTCTTGATGATTATTGTGCTGCATCGGGGCAACTTGTGAGCGAGGCTAAATCAAGTATTTTCTTCAGCCCTTGTACAACCGTGGAAGTGCGGGCTAAGGTTTGTACAACATTGAACATTATGGCCGAAGAAATTACAGACAAGTACTTGGGGCTGCCCCCGATTGTTGGGGTGGAGAGAACTGACTGTTTTCAACATATCGTTGATAGAATCTTGAACAGGATCAGAGGATGGAAGGAGAAGAAGCTCTCCTTTGGAGGGAGAGAAGTGTTGTTGAAGGTTGTTATTGAAGCTATTCCTTCATATGTTATGCTAGTATTTAAGCTTCCAAAACAAATTTGCAATGCGATAACAACCGCTATGTCACAGTACTGGTGGGGAGATGAGGATGAGAAGAAGCATATGCACTGGTTCGCGTGGTGGAAAATGTGTGTGCGAAAGAGCAACAGAGGTATGGGTTTTAGAGATGTCCACTGCTTCAACCTGGTTCTCCTAGCTAAACAGTGCTGGAGACTACTAGCAGAACCAGATTCTCTATGTGCCAGAGTATTGAGGGCAAAATATTTCCTGGACGGTGATTTACTCAATTGTTCCCTCAAGAAAGGTAGTTCTTATACATGGCAGAGCTTGTGGAGTGGTGTTCAGACTTTCAAAAAAGGTTATATATGGAGAGTGGGAGATGGCACACAAATCAACATTATGGACGTGGATAATGGGTGTTGGGATGAGCTACTTATCAGACATATATTCTGGCCCATTGATGCAAATCGTATTTTGAACATACCCTTGGCTACAGGGATGATGGAGGATTTTGTTTCATGTCACTACAAAAAAACTGGAATTTTCTCGGTCAAGACAACTTATCACATGGAGCGGGATCATCAACATGGACGAAAGTTGAGACAAACGAATTCGGTATTGTCCTCAAGTACTAGTCCAGTTTGGCGCACTCTATGGAAGCTTCGAGTACCGGCAAAAATTAAAGTGCATGTATGGCGAGCCCTGTATGGTGCAATTCCGTGTCGGAGTGTGTTGGCAAACCGACATATGATCACAACATCGGACTGCCCAATTTGTGAATCAGACTGCGAGAGTGTTCGCCACTCGTTTTTCAGATGCAATAGGGTCCAAGAAATTTGGGCAAAGCTGGGCTTGTACTCTACGATAAATGAGCTATGTGAAGCTGAGTCGGAGGGATCGTCAGTCCTAGGAGATTTATTGCTGATGCCCAATGCCGCCGTCCCGTCGCTCCCGGGCGTGTCCAGGAAGGAGCTTGTGGCGGTGGCCGTGTGGTATATTTGGTGGGAACACCGGTGCTTTACCCATGGTGAGGCCATGCGGGAGCCGGCTCGGTCGGCCCAAGCTATTGTCACTCTGATGAAGAACTTCATGAGATCGAATAAGCAAGGGGCGATGCGGATCCAGCGGCATGGTTGGACTAGACCACCTGAAGAATTTGTCAGTCTGAATGTCGACGCTTCCTTCGATGCAGACAACGGCACTGGCGGAACGGGGGCCATTATTAGAGACTCCATGGGAGCGTTCATTGCGGCGTCAACGAGTAACATCCCTTTCGCTGAGGACGCAGCAACGGCAAAGGCTAGAGGCCTCAAGGATGGGCTGATTCTGGCGAACAACGTTGGATGCAATAAGGTAGAGATCCAAGCTGATTGCATGGAGGTGATTGACACCATGCAACATGGAGGGAATTTGTTAGGCCCAGCGGAAACCATCTATGAAGAGTGTGCTTTCTTATGTCGCAATTTTATTTCTGTTAAGTTCTGTCATTGTCCTAGGGAGGCCAATATGGCGACTGATTTGTTGGCTACAAAGTCAGAGCCCTCGAGAACTATTGTGTGGCGGACCGAGGCTCCGGACTTTCTGCTTGATGTACTCTCAAACGATGTAGCCCTGTTTTCGCATGAAATATAAACCGCCATGATGGCTTTTCCCTCAAAAAATAGTAATAAATAATAATAATAATAATAATAATAATAATAAAGTATAAATAAGTAAAAAAGAGATTCTAAAAAATATAACTAAATAAAAAAGAAAAAAACGTAGTGTTGTTTCTGTCGTCTTTTGTGCATTAAAAACACAATGATTTTTCGTCAAAAGAACACAACCATCTTTTTTGAGCAATCGACATATGATGCATTTTAATTAAGAAATTTTCCCAAAGGAAATATGTGTAAAAATAACCATGTTTTAAGAGGAGCATACCGTAACCCCCCCCCCCCTCTCAAAACATCGGATGACACCTTGCACGTGGAGTGTGGTAAAATTTCCCAATTTTAGATCCTAAAGATTGTTTTTCTTTTCAAAAATAATCCAAATCTATTAAAGCGACTCAAACATAATAAACATTATATCGAGATTTCGAGACCAACGAACTACCTCTACCGCTGCCAGAACAAAACGCCGCTGTAAGCGCTCCATTACTTTTGCCGGCTTGACCTTGTCGATGATAGTTGGAAAGTCTTCGTGCACGTGCCCCTAAGAACCAGCGCCCTGGAGCCGCAGTTATCATCGTTGAACCCTTGAATAAATCTAAAGCACCAGACACAGAAACCCGCCACACGACGAAAAACCCTAACCTTACTGCCAAAAGGAGACGGCGGAATCTACGCCGGAGCTTCATTGACTATGTCCATATGGACGAACTCGAGGAGGATTGAAGCCCGAAAGACAAACTCGTAGAATAAGTGCTGCCATCTGCCCGAGCTCCACACCTGCGAAGGCCGAAAAGACCTACCTAAACTACTAACCGGAGCGGAGGCGTCGGGATTCCCCTTCCCACCGGCCGCCAGAGCGGCAGGCCGAGGGGAGACAAATCCACGGGCTCTCCGAGGAAGCCTGGAGGGGTGAGTTTGTCCTAATCGCCAATGGATAAGGGAGGGAAAGAGAAACCCTAGAACAGATCCTAAAGATCATTTTAGACAGCTTAATCTACAAGATTTAGAACTAAGACATAAAGCAACTGTATGAAAATACGTGACACCTCCTTGAAAAAAAGTAAAACCGACAGCCACTTTTTCAATGATGACTGATACCCACTACTCTAGTGTTTGTTGTTTTAAAAAAGCCAAATGACCGAGTGCTTAAATTTTAAACTGTTTTATGCTAACTAGGGCCCTATCGTCAGGTTCGCATGGCAACAAATATTGATGCTATTAGTCAAACCGTCACAGCCAGGTCAACCCACTCCCTCTGTTTTTCTTCCTCCTCCCGCTCGGTACATGGAAAAAGGTCAGTCCCCCGATGCCACCGCAGTTTGGCTGCACCCCGGAGATGCCCTCGAACCTCTCTACCCACTCCCACGACTCTCACCCTCGCTCCCAGCCGTTGTCCCTCTCACCTGAAACTGAACCCGAGCATGCCCTAGACGCCGCCATTTTCCCACACGGCCACCGGCCATCTCTTGCCTCGAGAGCGTGCCCCTAAGCTCAGTCATGCTCCTTGAAGCCTCACCGCAAAGGATTTTTTCCTAGAGGCCACAAGACAAGAGAATCATCTTCGTCTTCCCCGACCCTAACTGGCGCTCGATGCCGACGATTAGTTGCCTCCAGGCCATCCCCGAGCCCGCTGAGCTTCTCGACAACCTCTCTATGCGCCATCCTACCCTCCCATCTCTCTTCGACTTCAATTGGGACGCCTACCTTCCCTTTCCACGAGCTTCACCTCTGTCGCCCGCGATGGACTTTGAGCATGCCGCCCCAATTGGGGGGAGGAAGGTAGCTGGCAGCACAAAAATAGGGGTGGGGCAGGGAGGAGGTGCTAGTTAGTGCCACCAGACATGACAATGGGCAGCCGGGGAGATGACGATGGCCACCCAATATCGAGCGGAGGCGAGCTCATGACACAACCTATGCTCCCTATTCATCGGAGATCAAGGGTTGTGTGAGCGGTTGCGGGAGCGCAACATCACGATGATGAGAGTGTTGAGGCGCTGTTGGATGGAGGGGAGACGCTCTTAGGACCGACGACAATAGTCGTGGCATGCTCCCCTACCTCTGAGTCGAAGGAAGAAGATAGAGGTGAGGAGAGAAATTTGGGACTTTTTTTATGGGAATTTTGTGAGACTGGCATGTGGGTCCCATTTTTTATAAGATGCAACTTAACAGTCCAATCTAACTGTGTTGACCTGACGACTAGGCCCCAGTTGTCATAAAACAGTTTAAAATTTAAACACTCTGTCATTTGGGTTTCTTGGAACAACAAACCACTAGAGTGGTAGAGGTATCAATGACCTTCACCATTAAAAAAGTGGTAGATGTTTGGAATCCTAACCCCAAAAGTGATAGTTTTATGCTATTTACTCTAAAAAGATGTGACATGTCCAGTATCCAGAAATAGCAACTCCTTTTTAGGGGAATATTGTCTTTATTCAACCATGAAACACTCCGAGGCCACCATTGAAGCAACGCAATCAGGTGGAACCCAGGACCAAGTTTCACATAAATTGTTCAAGCATCCTTTCATGGCTAAAAGTGTGAAACATTATTTGCAAAACTCCACATCCAAACTACCTCGAACTCATGGAGCAAATTCAACAAGGTCTTGATTTCATTCACTGAGTGCTTGTAAACTAGAAGATCCCTCGCCTAATCAATGATCTTGTGGACTGCTACCTGGGAGTCTGATTCCAGCATAAGCTTCCAAACGCCCACCTCAATGGCTAGTCTGACCACCCTCCGACACTCCTGCAACACTGCGAACTTTGGATCAGCCGTGGAGGGGGAAAATGGCCAACTCCTATGAGAAAAGCACCATGCTAGTCCCTAAGAACCACCCTTCCGCCACCATAGTCCAACAACTTCAACATAGCACCGTTAGCATTAGCCTTCATCCAACCATCTTCCCGAGGACGTCATCTTTGCACCGCCGACCTAGCCTTAGGGCCTTTGCACGAATATGACTTGCGGTCAGCCGAATTAGAGGATAAGCGACACAACAGTTGCACTCGCACATCTTGCCTCGTATGTGACCACTAGTGCAGAACCGGACAATAGCACCGGTTCATAAGGCCCTTTAGTGCTGGTTCCATAACCGGCACTAAAGTGTGGGCACTAAAGCCCCCCCTTTAGTACCGGTTCAGCATGAACCGGTGCTAAAGGGCAACCACGTGGCACGAGCCAGCTCCGGGGGCCGGGAGCCCTTTAGTACCGGTTGGTAACACCAACCGGTACTACAAGGTTTGGGTTTTTTTTTGGTTTTATGATTTCTTTTTCATTTAATTTTGTGGTTTCCATTTAATTCTTTTTCGTTGTTGGTATTTTACGATACTACACATTGTACACGTTATGCATTTATATATATATATATATATATATATATATATATATATATATATATAATTTCTAATAGAACTGATCATATATATATCATCAAATGTCTCACAAACCACCATATTAATTCACACATACACACATGTGTATAGCTATATACAATTTCTCCTACATGTTGCCTTCCGAGCCAGTGGCATTAGCCTAATTGGTGCCTTCGGAGCACGATGACAATTGGAAGTGGTTCATGGGGGCGGTAGCGGGTAATGGTATTCTTCCTTCGGATCTATGACCTGGTCGAGCAAAAATCCCGCTATTTCCTCTTGAAGTGCTTGTACGCGCTCCGTTTCTAGGAGCTTGTCCCGCACCTCTGTGAACTGTTAAGAAGGAGATCAATATGCATGTGTATTAGTTGTGTGACTAGATATCAATAATGGTGTAAAAATTGTGAATAGTGTTCTGACAAACGTACCCATTCCTGTCTTTGAGATCTGCTCCTTTTGGACGCCATCATGCGAATGTTCTCGCAAACACAGTATGCACACAGATCAGTCCCCTGCGCCTGCTTCAGGGCCTTTACGAGAATGAAATTTGATCAGATAATAATTAATCAAGCATGATAATTAAAGAGATGGCAGCTAGCTAGCTAGTACTACTTAATTACTTACCTTGGGTCGAAACCATTTCAGCTTTTGTTTCCATTCGCCTGGAGTGACGCTGATGAACCTTGCCCAAGCCCTGCCCGCCGACAAAGAAAATGAATAAAGGGGTTATTAAATAGTTCATATCATGAAATGATGAACTAAATAGGCCGAGATATATAGTTAATAATGATTGAAATTACCTGTTGACTATCCCAAACAAAATGTTATAGTCAGTATTTGCTTTGACTAGTGAGTCCAGTATTTCAACTGTTCTGGCGTCAACTTTAATGATACATAAGATCCAGTGAAATCTGCATGCACACACGTTTGCATGTCTTAATTAAGCAGGCATATGTAAACAAAAACATGTAGCTAGATAGTAGGCAAAAATAGAGAATTTGTATAGTGCAAGACAGTGTGACTCACTGGAAGTTGTAAGGAAGTAGTATATCTTCATTGTATTTAACGCGCTTCAAGAACTCTAGCATGTTGTCCTCTACATGCTTTTCATGATATGGATCTATTTTCCATGTGTATTCATTAACGGTGTTTGGGTCAATGAACCCAATGCCATAGCGTCCATCTTTTTTCATTTCATACATCTTCATCCTGCATAATACCACAGAAAAGAATATAGTGAGGATAATTACAGGTAATGATTGATCAAAAGGATCACTACAGCTAGCTTGAGACTTAAATTACAGAAAGAAATCACTTACAGACAATAGCAATTGACGATAGATTTGTTGAGTGTGTCTTGATTGTATAACTGAAACAGTTCATTATACTCAATGGCCACAGCTTTCTGATGGTAGTAATGATCCTTCTTGACTTCCACCATGAGGGACTCTCGATTGGAACTCTTGGTAATGTCCATGTACCATTGATGCAATTCATACATTCTCGTTGGGAGCTTCTTGACCTCGTCTGGCTTGACCAAAGGTTTGCCCCGGACATATTTCCGTTTTATTTCCTCCTCTGTAAGCACAGGCATGGGCTCGATCTCGAGGAGTTGTCCAACAATGATGTTGAGAATTTCAGCCTGCATTATATGCTCCTCGGTTATTACCATATTGCCCACCTCAGGAACGTAAACTGTTTGCCCACAATAATATTGGGTGCACGTACTATCACGTGTTGTTGGCACAACAAGCGAGGGGATCGATTGTGCCGCCTGTTCTCCCAGCTGGGGAACGGTTTTCCGGCATTTTTTGACAGCTACTTGTTGTTTTCTCGAACTCGAGCTCGCCTCCTTCGGTAGACGTGCTCGATTTAACTTCCTGATGTGGCGCTCATAGTCTGTGTCAACAGGCTTGGGAGCTGGTGGTTGAGCCATATGAATGAAGTGGTCAATCTATTCCGCAGGCACTTTCTCCCTTGGTGGCGGTGGCGGTTTCGGTCCAAAATGGGCGTCCACTTCTGCCCGCACTATGGCATTGGTTTGCTCCTCGGTCCTGTCGTAAGCCCTATGAGGAAGAGGAGTAGTGAGGCTTGGACCATATTTATATCGCTTGCCTCCGCCTGTACTTCCTGTACTACCTCGACTCATACCGCTACGCACCATAGCTGCAGGGTGTCTCTTCTACGATTGCTGAGGCGGCGGAGACGGCTGACAGGGCTGAGTTGGACGAGGAGGAGTGGCCTGAAGCTGTGCCGGACTTGGAGGAGGAGTGTCCTGAAGTTGTGCCGGACTTGGAGGAGGAGTGGACGTCTGACGCTGTGTCGGACTTGGAGGAGGAGTGGACGTCTGACGCTGTGTCGGACTTGGAGGAGGAGTGGCCTGACACTTTGCTGGACTTGGAGGAGGAGGAGTGGCCTCACGCGTTGGTGTACTTGGAGGAGCGGGAGTCTGTTGACTCGGTGGCGGACTTCGACAAGGAGTCGGCTGACGCGGTGTCGGTGGCCTTCGAAAGACGATGCAATCCTTTCTCCATAGGATGACACGATTTATGGCCTCTCCCAATGTGTGCTCGTCGTCACCTCCAAGAATGTCAAGCTGTAGCCCCGAATATGGGTCCACCACCTCATCAACCAAGACACGAGCATAGCCCGCTGGAATCGGGTTGCAATGGAAGGTTGCCTCGAGGGGATTTGTAAAAGCAACGGCGTCCGCCACCTTCATGGATATGTTCTTCATTTTTAAGTGTAGCTCGCAGTTAGTGTTCTCCATGATGTCATCCACGGGGTATCTATCTAGCATTGCGTCGCCCGGGGTGGAACCCACGCTGCTTCTCGGCATGGATGGGACGGTGCTATCCAATGCTGGATCATCCGCTTGCCGCTGCAGCTGCTGAGACCCCCTTTGCTGGCTAAGTGAGTCGATCTGCTCCTGCTGTCGCTGGAATTTGACTGCCAAGTCCGCGTGCTTTGATTCTAGGCCTTGAAGGCGTTCATAGTCCAGCTTCCTCTGCTCCTCCTCCATCTTCCTCTTCTTGTCCTCCACAATCTTCCTTCTCGCACGGGTTCTGTAGTCGGCGTTCCAGTCCGAAAACCCCTCATACCACGGAATAGCGCCCTTGCCTCGTGTTCTTCCCGGGTGTTCAGGATTTCCCAGGGCACGCGTAAGCGCGTCGTTCTCTCTGTTGGGCTGGAACACCCCCGTTCGAGCCTCTTCTATTGCAACAATTAGCGCATCGTCGGCTCCGTTCAGACATGCCTTCGTCGAAACTTTGCCTGTCTTCGGGTCCAACTCCCCCCCCCCATGCGCATAGAACCAAGTCCTGCACCTGGGGGCCAGCTCCTAGTAACCGGAGTGACACCTGCATCCTCCATCTCTTTCTCAAACTTGTCCCACTTAGGCATTGCCACCTGGCCCCAGCTTATGGAACTTATCCTTTTTTTGGCATTCTTCTTGTTTATTCTCGACCGTTCCTTAGCTAATTCCGAATCCTTGAATTTCACGAAATCGTCCCAATGAGCACTTTGCTTCTCTAGTGTTCCCTCGAATACTGGAGTCTTCCTTCCTCCCTTGACGTACTTGTCCCATTCACGATTCTTGTGGTTCTTGAATGCAACCGCCATCTTCCTAAGAGCAGCGTCCTTGACTTTCTGCACATCTACTTCTGTGAAATGATCTGGTAGGGTGAAATGTTCCATGAGAGTATCCCGAAGCAAACCTTTTTGTCTGTCGTCGACAAAAGTAAGATCTGGACATGGCTTTGCTGGCTCTCTCCATTCTTGAAGGGAGATCGGGAGTAGGTCCTTCACAAGAACTCCGCACTGACGAACGAACTTGTCCGCAATCTTCTTAGGCGCTAATGGTTCGCCATTAGGTATGATTGCCTCGATATTGTACTGTATGCCCTCCTCCAACTTTTTGTTCAGGCCTCGTTTCATCCTGTTGCCAGAAGATTTGCTCGATCCAGATGACGGAAAGAAGAAAGATCGATTCGTTAATATATCTTCAAGTCATTTAAAACATGTGATGATCACCAGATGCCTGCTTATATAAATATATATACCTCGCTGGTCTTTGTTGTTTCAAGATCAACATTTTCTTCGTCATGTTCATAGTTCATGACTTCATCAATTCGGTCGTCGCGATCGAATATCATATCACCCTCCCCGGTGTTGTTTAGATATTCGGAGCCGTCATAATCTT
The DNA here is from genome assembly GCF_002162155.2 of Triticum dicoccoides. NCBI lineage: Eukaryota > Viridiplantae > Streptophyta > Magnoliopsida > Poales > Poaceae > Triticum > Triticum dicoccoides. The sequence goes on along the minus strand of NC_041382.1, from coordinate 696,773,828 downwards.
CTTCATTCTGATCATCATCTGGCCCGCGAGGATTGCGTATGATATTGAACAGGGCCTCTTCTTCCTCTCTACCGGTATTGTCCGCCATAGGTTTTGTTTAACTAATCCAAAAGAAATATATTCAAATTACAATGCATGGATGCAATCAATTAATAAGAAAAAAACTGAATCAATCATAGTACATAATAAGCATCATCGAATATAATCTCGAATACGTCGTCTCGAATAATAGATATAATCTCTAATACATCGTCTCGAATAATAGATATAATCTCGAATACATCGTCTCAAATAATAGATATAATCTCGAATACATCGTCTCGAATAATAGATATAATCTCGAATACATCGTCTCGAATAATAGATATAATCTCGAATACATCGTCTCGAATAATATATAATCTCGAATACATTGTCTCAAATATTATATATCGAATACATCACTAGCTAGGTAGCTAATAAAGATCGAATACTACAGAAGAATCTAGGACACTCGCGGTTCCTGCGGCGCGGGCGGTGGACACCCAAAGAGAAGGAACCCTCACAGGATCATAGCTGAAGTGAGATCCCTGAAGAAACTGCCAAGTATTGGAGAACCTGCCCCCCTCTAACGCAACCATGTAGCGATGGATGTGCTCGTCCTCCTCCCTGACACGGCGACGTACCACCTCCGGCGGGGCCGGCTCCCTCCGCACCGAAACTGGCCCACGCGAACGCCACCAAACGAGATCAGGGTCGACGACGGGACCCGGGGCCGGGTTCCTCATCAAGCGGCGTGCCCCTCCAGGAAGCACCTCCCAGTGCCATCCCGGCGGAGCCCAGTCCCGGACATGGGTCAGCCGGACGTCGTCGCGGACGTGTCGACGGCGAGGATGCGGGCCGGGCATCGTCAAGAACAAATACTAGTTATAAGCCCGCAAAAAGTAACATTTTTTTAATGATTGGATTTTGATAACTAAAATTTCTAATATTTCTATATAACTAACATTCCTATAACATTTCTAACAATGCTATATAACTAACATTTCTATAACATTTCTAATATTTCTATAACTAAAAAACAGAAGAAAAAAATTATAACATTTCTATATATGTAACTAACATTTGTATAACATTTCTAATATTTCTATAACTAAAAAAAGAAAAAATTCTAATTTTTTTATAACTACTTCTATAACTAAAAAACAGAAAAATTTCTAACAATTCTAACTTTTTTATAACTATTTCTATAACTAAAAACAGAAAAAATTTCTAACAATTCTAACATTTCTATAACATTTCTAACAATGCTATATAACTAACTATTTCTATAACTAAAAAAAGAAAAATTTCTAACATTTTTATAACTATTTCTATAACTAAAAAACTAAAAAAATGTATGTGTGTGTGTGTGCTCACCGGTGAGGCGAGAGGCGACGGGGGGCGGCGACGGGCGCGGCGAC
>NC_041382.1:696734421-696772043 GCF_002162155.2 Triticum dicoccoides | reverse complement strand
GTGACGACGGGGACGGGGACGACGGGGCGGCGAAGACGGGGATGGGGCGGCGACGGGGGCGGCGACGAGGGATATGGAGACGGGGGCGGCGGGCGACGGGGTAGAGGAGAAGAAGCAGATGAGAAACTGAAATTTTTGAAGTGTTTAGTTATATAGGATGGACCTTTAGTACCGGTTGGAGCCACCAACCGGTACTAAAGGCTTGTTTTGGCCAGGCCAAGCGGCGGGAAGCGCACCCCCTTTAGTACCGGGTGGTGGATCCAACCGGTACTAAAGGCCCCCCCTTTAGTACCGGTTGGTGCCACCACCCGGTACTAAAGGGGGTGCGCTGGCGCAGGTGCGGTGCGGCAAGTTTAGTCCCACCTCGCTAGCCGAGGGGCGTCCGCACTGGTTTATAACCCCCCGTGCGGTAGCTCTCTCGAGCTCCTCTCCAAAGCAGGCCTACTGGGCCTACATGTTCTGTGCTGCCCTGTGGGCCTACTGGGCCTTTGCGGGCCTGCATCCTGGCCCAACAACAGGTTGGGTTTCTAGTCGTATGCAGGCCGCTCTAGCCCAGTAGGCGGTTTTTTTTTATCTTTTTTGCTTTATTTATTTTTGAGTTGTTTTTTTGTGTATTTAGAGTTTCTTTGTGAATATTTTTGCTTTAGGTACAAAGAGTTACAAACTTTCTGTTAGTGCTCGTAGTTTTCAAATTTGAATAGTTTAAATTTTGAATTATTTGAAATTAGTGTGAATCACTAGTTTGTGAATAACTTAACTTTAAAAATCAGTAAAGGCATGAAAGAATTTGTTTGCACATAAAATTTCTTCGCGTTTCAAATGCCAAAACACATAACTACCCTAACTATTACAGAGATTCCCTCCTGGGTGTGAAACACAGAAGAAAGTGATGATAGTGAAGCCGATCATATCCTAGATCTTTGGGTGTGAAACTTTTTCTTCGCGTGTGTCCCTTTGCGCCGTAACCATGGAAAATCTTCATCATTTAACGGGATACTCGGGTCAATATTCACTGTAAATGGAGCAATTTCATTGAACTTTTCATAATCTTCTGACATGTCTGTCTTGTCATCCACTCCCACGATGTTTCTCTTCCTAGAAAGAACTATGTGCCGCTTTGGCTCATCGTACGATGCATTCGCTTCCTTATCTTTTCTTTTTCTTGGCTTGGTAGACATGTCCTTCACATAGAAAACTTGTGCCACATCATTGGCTAGGACGAATGGTTCGTCTGCATACGCAAGATTGTTGAGATCCACTGTTGTCATTCTGTACTGTGGGTCTTCCGTTACCCCGCCTCGTGTCATATTGACCCATTTGCACTGAAACAAAGGGACCTTCAAACCACGTCGATAGTCAAGTTCCCATATGTCCTGTATATAACCATAATATGTTTCCTTTCCCGTCTTGTTTCTGCATCAAAGCGGACACCATTGTTTTGGTTGGTGCTCTTCTTATCTTGGGCGATCGTGTAAAATGTATTACCATTTATCTCGTACCCTTTGAAAGTCATTATATTCAAAGATGGTAACTGGGATAGCAAATACAGGTCATCTTCAATAGAGGTGTCATGCATGGTACGTGTCTGCAACCAGCTGGCGGAACTCCTGGTTTGTTCACGTGTAATCCAGTCATCAGACCGCTCCGGGTGTTTGGAGCGTAGTAAATTCTTGTGTTCATCCATATACGGAGCCACCAAGGCGGAATTCTGTAGAACTATGTAGTGTGCTTTAGTGAGAGAATGTCCGTCCATACATATTATTTGTTCCCCTCCTAGCGTGCCTTTTCCATCCAGTCTGCCCTTATGCCGCGATTCAGGAACACCAATCGGCTTAAGGTCAGGAATAAAGTCAATACAAAACTCAATGACCTCCTCATTTTCATGGCCCTTGGAGATGCTTCCTTCTGGCCTAGCACGGTTATGAACATATTTCTTTAAGACTCCCATGAACCTCTCAAAGGGGAACATATTGTGTAGAAATACAGGACCCAAAATGTTAATCTCTTCGCATAGGTGAACTAGGACGTGCGTCATGATGTTGAAGAAGGATGGTGGGAACACCGACTCGAAACTGACAAGACATTGCATCAAATCATTCTCTAACCTTGGTATGATTTCTGGATCGATTACCTTCTGAGAGATTGCATTAAGAAATGCACATAGCTTCACAATGGCTAATCGAACATTTTTCGGTAGAAGCCCCCTCAATGCAACCGGAAGCAGTTGCGTCATAATCACGTGGCAGTCATGAGACTTTAGGTTCTGCAACTTTTTCTCTGCCATGTTTATTATTCCCTTTATATTCGACGAGAAGCCAGACGGTACCTTAATACTGAGCAGGCATTCAAAGAAGATTTCCTTCTCTTCTTTGGTAAGAGCGTAGCTTGCATGACCCTGATGTATGCCGTCTTTTCCGTGCATACGTTGCTGGTCCTCCCGTGCCTCAGGTGTATCTTTTGTCTTCCCATACACACCCAAGAAGCCAAGCAGGGTCACACAAAGATTCTTCGTCATGTGCATCACGTTGATTGCGGAGCGGACCTCTAGGTCTTTCCAATAGGGCAGGTCCCAACATATAGATTTTTTCTTCCACATGGGTGCGCGTCCGTCAGCGTCATTCGGAACAGGTTGTCCACCAGGACCCTTTCCAAAGACCACCTTCAAATCCTTGACCATATCATGTACATCAGCACCAGTACGGTGGCGAGGCTTCATCCGGTGATCCGCCTCACCTTTAAAATGCTTGTCTTTCTTTCTTACGGGATGCCTGCTTGGAAGAAATCGACGATGTCCCAGGTACACATTCTTCTTACAATTAGCCAAATATATACTGTCGGTATCGTCCAAACAGTGCGTGCATGCGCGGTATCCCTTGTTTGTCTGTCCTGAAAGGTTACTGAGAGCAGGCCAATCATTGATGGTCACGAGCAGCAACGCCTTTAGGTCAAATTCTTCCCCCATGTGCTCATCCCACGCACGTACACCTGTTCCATTCCATAGTTGTAAGAGTTCTTCAACTAATGGCCTTAGGTACACATCAATGTCGTTGCCGGGTTGCTTAGGGCCTTGGATGAGCACTGGCATCATAATAAACTTCCGCTTCATGCACAACCAAGGAGGAAGGTCATACAAACATAGAGTCACAAGCCAGGTGCTATGGTTGCTGCTCTGCTCTCCAAAAGGATTAATGCCATCTGCGCTTAGACCAAACCATACGTTACTTGCGTCATCTGCAAACTCCTTCCCGTACTTTCTTTCGATTTTTCTCCACTGCGACCCGTCAGTGGGTACTCTCAACTTTCCGTCTTTCTTACGGTCTTCTCTGTGCCATCGCATCGCCTTGGCATGCTCTTTGTTTTGGAACAAACGTTTCAACCGTGCTATTATAGGAGCATACCACATCACCTTGGCAGGAATCTTCTTCCCGGGGCGCTCGCCCTCGACATCACCAGGGTCATCGCGGCTGATCTTATAGCGTAATGCACCGCATACCGGGCAAGCGTTCAAATCCTCGTACTCACCGCGGTAGAGGATGCAATCATTAGGGCATGCATGTATCTTCTGCACCTCTAACCCTAGAGGGCAGACAGCCTTCTTTGCTTCGTACGTACTCTCGGGCAATTTGTTGTCCTTTGGAAGCATATCCTTTATCATTACCAGCAACTTTCCAAATCCCTTGTCAAATACACCATTTTCTGCCTTCCATTACAGCAATTCCAGTGTGGTGCCCAACTTTTTCTTGTCACCTACGCAATTCGGGTACAACAATTTTTTGTGATCCTCTAACATGTGTTGCAACTTCTTCTTCTCCAAATCACTTGCGCAGTTTCTCTTTGCATCGACAATGGCCCGACCTAGATCATCAACGGGCTCATCCGATGCCTCTTCTTCAGCTTCTTCCCGCATTGTCGGCTCAACTTCTTCTCGCATTACCGGCTCAGCTTCTTCCCTCATTGTTGTATCATCGTATTCAAGGAACCCATAGCCAAGATAGTTGTCGTCGTCCTCTTCTTCTTCATTGTCTTCCATCATAACCCCTCTTTCTCCATGCTTGGTCCAAACATTATAGTGGGGCATGAAACCGGACTCAAACAGGTGGACGTGAATGGTTCTTGACGTAGAGTAATTGTGACCATTCTTAGAGCCAGCACATGGACAAGTCATAAAATCATCCGCTCGCTTGTTTGCCTCAGCCGCAAGCAGAAAAGTACGCACGCCATTAATAAACTCGGGAGAGCATCAATCATCGTACATCCATTGCCGGCTCATCTTCAATACACAGCACCGAAAACATCAAATTAATACAATACATAAAGTTCATACATAAAGATCATACAACACTTAAATGCAACAAACAAATAACTCTCTAGCTAAAGAATTTAAATGCAACAACAAATGCGATCAAGATCGCAACTAAGGTAACAATTGATCCAACAGCATAATTATACCAAGCCTCACTATGAATGGCATATTTTCTAATCTTTCTAATCTTCAAGCACATTTTCTCTATCTTAATCGTGTGATCATCGACGACATCGGCAACATGCAACTCCAATTCCATCTTCTCCCCCTCAATTCTTTTCAATTTTTCCTTCAAATCCTCGTTTTCTCTTTCAATTAAATTTAACCTCTCGACAATAGGGTCGATTGGAATTTCCGGTTCAACTACCTCCTACATACAAATATCTATGTCAACTTGATGGACATAATTTGTCATAAACACGAAATGCAATAAATAGTTTTAAAAGAGAATATACCACATCCAAATCATAACCCGGACGAGGGCCGACGGGGACGGATATCAAAACCATGGCACTATGTATAACAAACAATATATGGGTAAGATAATTATACGAGTAACTATATATCCAAATCACACAAACATCAATTTTTTATATAAAACTTCATGAACAAGAGGCTCACCACAAGGTGGTGCCGGCGACGGGACGTTGCGAGCGATCGACGGTGGTTACGACGGAGATTTAGAAGGTACTAAGTAAACCACACCTACATATGCAAACTAAGTTTTATTTTTGACCTCAAATTGCATATAAATCAAATACTAGCACATATATATAATTCCTCCCAAATTACTAAACTCAAAAATCAATCACTATATAAAGCATTGCACGAGCTAATCTAGCAATGAGAGATGAAAGGAAAAAGTTGCTAACCTTTGTGATCATTTGAATGGATGGGGGCCTTCAAATCTTGACAAATTTTGGGCAAAATGTGTGATGAGCTTGAGAGGAAGAGAGAAAAGAACAGAAAGGAGAGGGGAAAGGGGAATAACAGAGCGAGCTCAGGTGGACGAAGGGTCTATGTAGGACGACCTTTAGTACCGGTTCGTGATACGACCCGGTACTAAAGGTGCTGGAGGGGCGCCGGACTGACAACATCCTGCCACCACTCACTTTAGTACCGGTTTGTGGCACGAACCGGTGCTAAAGGTTCGCCACGAACCGGTACTAATGAGAGCGGCCGGCTAGCCATTGGAACCGGCAGTAATGCACACATTAGTGCCGGCTCAAATTCAAACCGGCACTAATGTGCTTCACGTTTGATCCTTTTTCTACTAGTGGACCATGTCACGTGTCTACGTGAGGCGATTGACCAGACCATAAAAAATGGGATACAAATGAAGAGACAAAACGAGTTGGAAATCAGAGAAGTAGAACTATAACACCAAGGGGGTGAACGAGTTCCTCAAATGGCGATGACTAGGGTTGTACCCGTGAATTCATTACAAATATTGATGGAGGCTTGTCGACTAAAAGTCAAATCCTTTAGGGGTCTAAATGATCCAAGCATGAGCGAGCAGATCCAGACCAAGATAGTATCTAAAATCAAACCACTATGGTTAAGGCCTCATTTGTTCATAGGATAGAAATATCATAGAAATAGAAAAATCATAAAAAGTGAGATGACATGTATCTCAATTTCTATAGAGAAAGAGATGCCATTAAATGCACAAGATATAAATTTTTTCCTTAAAATGTGAAGGATTTGTTCCTATCCTACATAGAAATAGGAATTCATCCCTACAAACCAAATGGATCTAAAGATTAGATATTACAGGACGTGATAAACTTGTCACACTAGTCACAAGTTACAAAATATAAGAAAATCCGTCAATGATCCATGCTCCTTCGCGGTTGGCATGTGTCCGGCTAGCGATGTGGATGTTTTGCACGGATTTTTGTGTGGCAACGATGCCGGCTTCAGACGGAGTTGGTTTGCAGCTGATTTCGGTAGTCGGTCTTATCCCGCGTGTTCGAGGGATTGTCATGCCTCACTTTGTCTTTCTGGAGTCCGAGCTGTTATGGAGGGGCCCTTGCAGCGACGATGACACAAGGCGGGTAGACGGTTCCGACACTGGCTTGGTGCAGACTCAGCACTTTTCTCTTGCAATGCTCATCAACAGAGTCGGAGCTGTCTGGTAGCCGGCGCGTGTGGTTGACTGTTTGGCATTGGCCGATGCAAGCCTTGATGTTTTCTTGCGGTGAGGGCTACATCGATGGTCGTCGATGATGGAGTCGGAGTCGCACTCGTGGAGGTGTGATGACGATATCACCGGGTTGCAACCTCGACGGCATGTGTGCGTTCTTGTTTGGGTTGCCAGGTCGCCCTCTGTGTCCTGTGTGGACTTGTTGTAACGGTTTTCGCCCGATTTTCTGCTTATTAACCGTGCAATTCTCTTCTAGTTTATTAATGAGACGAGGCAAAACTTTTGCCTTTGTTAAAAAAAATGCTCCTTGCTTTGTCATATGCGGTATCAAAACAATAAGCTACAAGAGTACTACTACTCTACTTAGTGAAGCTGACCCAGGGTACCACTACTAATTATAGAAGAATCCAATAAAGTTATTGAATATCAAGCCTTACTCCATCTGGTCTTCTCACCGCTTTCTCTTAACCTTTGACAAATATCGCTCCTGTGCTCCAACGGAAATCAGTTTGTTCCTCGAACCAGTGAACAAATAAGCAAGGAGTACTCTAGCAACCAGCTCACCGGCCTGCAGGAGTACAATCGCAACAGTTGTACAAATGGTAAATGAGGCAACATTTCCTCGACGCAGTCCCACCGTCAGCCGTAGTAACTCCGTAGTATGCTACAGCATGTGCTGCCACTAATGAGTTGGTATTGCCGAGGATAACCATGTATGGCATCGTGACGTATGATGGTGTCACATGTAACGGTGGGCACCGCGCTGCAGCTTATACTTTGACTCATGTTGTAAGGCGTACCAAGGAAGAGAGCATTGCCTCCTGTGCTTGTTTTTTGAGTCAGCTAGGTATTCTCGTAGGTTTGTCGAGGCGGAAAGACGTAAATTACCATGCAATCGCGTAGGGCCTTTATATATGTCATACATTTAAAAAATGCAAACAAAGTTTTTAGACTTCCAAGAATTTTTTATTAAAAGTATGCAGATTTTTCTTTATGTATCACGAACATTTTATAAAAAATGATCGAACAATTTTTTACAATCCATGAAGTAAACGTCATGAGCATTTTTTTAACTCTCATAAACAATTGTTAAATGTGTGAACATTCTTGAAATATCATGAATATTTTTATGAAGGGTAAAATCATTATTTCAAATTAGATAAACATATTTTAAGACACGGCGAATGTTTATTAAAACATGTATAATAACATTTTTTTTGAAATACACATGAACGGTTTCTAACACATGACAAAAAAATTAATTAGGCTACGAACAATTTTTAATCAGGATGAATATTTTCTAATAGATGATGAACATTTTTTTATAAAATAAGTACAATAAATTATTTGTATAAAAATGTATTTTTATAATAATTGTAATATAATATAAAGGAAAAAAGCTCAGTATAAAATCATATGTTTTTTTGGCTTATGTAAAACCATACGTAGCCTTTTTTAGCAACAAACCATACCTAGCTGACTCAGCTAAATTAGCAAGCAGAGGGTGTAGTGGGCCAGTCCACCAGTGAGAGTAGTGTATGGGAGATAGGTCAGTCAGCATACGCATAACATAGTTTAAAATATAGGACCGGGCTGGCACTCGGACCGAAAAAATCCGGAACCAGCGACCTTAACGGTTTTATAAGCTCAGCAGACCGTTCGAGCAATCGATCCCAAAAAAAAACGATGAAACCGCGCGGTTTTATAAAAACCGGTGAGCCAGGCGATTTCTAGAAACCATACGATTCGATGTTGTTTCCAGAAAAGCCACACCATCGAGTCGGTTTCGTGCGCAGGAGCTGGGGGTAGAATCAAAAAAGAGAAAAGAACCTCTTTTGGTAGGGTTTCGGCCAAATCGGGAGGGTTTTCCTCGATTTTGTGCAGAGACAAACCCTCCGCCGCCACCACCTCTCGAGCGCCGCCGCCCTTCTCCGCCGCCACCTTTGCATGGTGCCATGGCACGACGATGACGCCTCTACCTATCCTTACCGCTCCTCACGGCAGCAGCACCACTAGCCCGCGCTGCCACTCCCGTCGCCCCATACCGCCACTCCCACGTTTGCCTCTGTTGAGTGTTGACGGTCGGGGAGAGCTGCCGCCGCCGCCGGGTCTCCGTCCTCCGCTCCATTCAAATCGACCAGGCCAGCAGTCATTCCACCTTGTGCTCCCATGATGGCCTCAACTCCAAACCTCCCTCCGCTCGGCTCCTCGAATTCAAAACTCTAGACGAGCTCACTAAGACATCCCAACGACCGACTCTAGTAGGAAATGTGAATGATACAATCTCCCTATTGGCCTATCCTCTTCTATGTCGCCAATCTCCATCCTTCTATTCTAAGATCCTAGCATGAAGCATGGAGCATGCATAATTCCATATGTGATTTCTGTAGTGTGTTGCTTTTGCTTGTTGTCCTGATGAGAACTATTCATAAATAATTACAATGGGATTGTATATTGGTTTGCTATTTGTTCGTTGTCATGATGAGAATTGTTGTTAAATAATTAGATATGATAGTTGTTGGTAATTAAGTAGAGTATTGTGTTGCTTTTATTTTCTATTTGGTTGATAGTGTTGCGCATTTCATTTGTGAATTGCAGACTTGTAACAGAAGGATGGGTTCGTCCAACACACACATGACAGGAACTGATGGCGGCACTGGCAACTCATCATTTGAGGAGAAATCTTCACAGGCACAACCATCAAGATCGAGAACCAAAGTGAAATATGATCTATCATGGGCACATTGTGTTGAAGTTCTTTATGGTGCAAGCAAGAGGATGGTATGTTGGATGTACTGCAATGACATGTTCAAAGGCGGTGGCATTCATCATTTCAAGCATCATTTAGCCAGAGAATGAGGTGATGCGAAGATATGCATGAAGGTTCCTGATGAGATTAGAAATGAAATGAAACAAAGCATTTCAAACTTTGAGGAGAAGAAAACGAAGTCATCAGATGTTGTTCACATATTGGAGGATTGTGTGAAAGTTTCAGCTGAGGATGTTGCTACTAGAGCGGTAAATAAATTGCAACAAGGTAAATAAAATAATGGTAAATCAATTGTAGCGAGGTATTTTTGGATTTTATATATGATAAAAGTAGACCTTGAGGCCATAGTTTTCACTACAGGCTTCTCTCTCGAACAAAAAGCATACGGTGGGTAAACAAATTACTGTTGGGCAATTGATAGAAAAGTGCATAGTTATGATGATATTCAAGGCAATGATCATGTATAGAGGCATCACGTCCGAGACAAGTAGACTGACTCTTGCCTGCATCTACTACTATTACACCACACATCGACCACTATCCAGTATGCATCTAGAGTATTAAGTTCACAAAGGTATTAAGTTCACAAAGAACGGAATAACGCCTTAAGCAAGATGACATGATTAGACAAAGTAAACTCACGCAATATGATTCAACCCCGTCGTTTTCCCCTTAATGGCAACAATACAAATACATGTATTGCCCCCTTCTGTCAGTGGGACATAGATCACCGCAAGATTGAACCCATGACAAAGCACCTCTCCCATTACAAGATAAATCGACCTAGTTGGCCAAACCAAACCGATAGTCAGAGAGAAATACAAAACTATAATAATCATATAAGAATTCAGAAAAGACACAAATATTTCTCATGAATAATCTGATCATAAACCCACAATTCATCGGATCCCAGCAAATACACCGCAAAATAAGATTACATCGAATAGAACTCCAAGAACATCGGGGAGAACAGGCAAAAAAATCAAGGAGAACAGGCCCTAGTGCCTTGTCGTCTCCTCGTTTGCCTTGTGGCCTTCTCCTGAAGCTTCTAGGGTCTCTATGTCGGATTTCGGGTTCCGCAGACCCTTGAGAGGTTCGAACTCTCGGGTGCGTGCGAAGAACTCAACCTCCTCAGTCTGCCTACTCGCTAACCTCACGGCCTAGCATGAACTGGAGGGAAAAGGGACACGGCAGTTTACCTAGGTTCGGGCCACCTTGCGGTGTAAAACCCTACTCCTTCTTTGTGGTCGATTGGCCTCGAGGGGCTGATGATGAACTAGTATAGTGGAAGAACGCCCTCAGGAGGAGGCATGTTCTTGTACTCGAGTGGGCTGGTGAGCTGGTGAGGATGGAATGGATCTGATCTGGTCTCTTTCCCCTCTATGGTGGTGGCTAGGTCCTATTTATAGTGGCCGTGGTCCTCTTCCCAAAATGAAGGCGGGAAGGGATCCCACAACGGCCAAATTTGAAGGACACAACTAGTACATGTTATACTGACAAAAGTATTCTTTGACTGCAAAGCTCCTGGTCGTGACGCCGCGGTGGGCTCGGCGATGACCTCTGTCCTAGCGTCCTGGCTGTCTTTGTCTTGTTGCACCGGAATAGAAACCTTTAGATGATTCCTCGGGACTTCGCGCCTATGCTTGCCTTCTTAGCACTGAAGAGGAAACTGATGTCCTGCGCCTGCTGGCGCCCGCCTGGCCTTGGTCGTCATAGCTCACGTCATCTGAACCTCGCGAGGTGAGGCTTGCATAGGAATCTTCGCTCCTCAGGAGCCAGCCTAAGGAGGCTGCTCCTTCTAGAGGTCTTGGTGTCGTCCGCCTTGCGAGGCTTGGCCCCTCGCGAGGGTCTTGAGTTGTTGATGCTAAAGGTGGGCTGTATCAGGCCATCAATGGAGCCATGCCATGGGCTGCAGGCAGGCAAGTCTGGGTACCCCCGTTCCCAGAATGCCGACAGTAGCCCCCGGGCCCAAGGCGCGCTCGAACTTGGCTCCTAGGTGAAACTAAAGAGCAAGTGTGGAGTGATACGTCTCCAACGTATCTACTTTTCCAAACACTTTTGCCCTCGTTTTGGACTCTAACTTGCATGATTTGAATGGAACTAACCGGGACTGACGCTGTTTTCAGCAGAATTGCCATGGTGTTATTTTTGTGCAGAAATAAAAGTTCTCGGAATAACCTGAAAATCAATGGAGAATATTTTTGGAATATATAAAAAATACTGGCAAAAGAATCAAGGCTAGGGGGCCCACACCCTGTCCACGAGGGTGGGGGCGTGCCCCCTGCCTTGTGGGCCCCCTGGTGCTCCACCGACCTCAACTCCAACTCTATATATTCACATTCGGGGACAGAAAAATTAGGGAGAAGGATTCATCACGTTTTACAATACGAAGCCGCCGCCAAACCCTAATCTCTCTCGGGAGGGCTGATCTGGAGTCCGTTCGGGGCTCCGGAGAGGGGAATCCATCGCCATCGTCATCATCAACCTTCCTCCATCACCAATTTCATGATGCTCACCACCGTGCGTGAGTAATTCCATCGTAGGCTTGCTGGACGGTGATGGGTTGGATGAGATTTATCATGTAATCGAGTTAGTTTTGTTAGGGTTTGATCCCTAGTATCCATTATGTTCTGAGATTGATGTTGCTATGACTTTGCTATGCTTAATGCTTGTCACTAGGGCCCGAGTGCCATTATTTCAGATCTGAACCTATTATGTTTTCATGAATATATGTGAGTTCTTGATCCTATCTTGCAAGTCTATAGTCACCTATTATGTGTTATGATCCGTTAACCCCGAAGTGACAATAATCGGGATACTTACCGGTGATGACCGTAGTTTGAGGAGTTCATGTATTCACTAAGTGTTAATGCTTTGGTCCAGTACTCTATTAAAAGGAGGCCTTAATATCCCTTAGTTTCCAATAGAACCCCACTGCCACGGGAGGGTAGGACAAAAGATGTCATGCAAGTTCTTTTCCATAAGCACATATGACTATATTCGGAATACATGCCTACATTACATTGATGAACTGGAGCTAGTTCTGTGTCACCCTATGTTATAACCATTGCATGAGGAATCACATCCGACATAATTATCCATCACTGATCCATTACCTACGAGCTTTTCAAATATTGATCTTCGCTTATTTACTTTTCTGTTGCTACTGTTACAATCACTACAAAACCAAAACTATTACTTTTGCTACCGTTACCGCTACCATCATATTACTTTGCTACTAAATAATTTGCTGCAGATATTAAGTCTTTCAAGTGCGGTTGAATTGACGACTCAACTGTTAACACTTGAGAATATTCTTTGGCTCCCCTTGGGTCGAATCAATAAATTCGGGTTGAATACTCTACCCTCTAAAACCGTTGTGATCCCCTATACTTGTGGGTTATCAAGACTATTTTCTGGCGCTGTTGCCGGGGAACATAGCTCTATTCTTTGAGTCACTTGGGATTTATATCTGTTGATCACTATGAAGAACTTCAAAGATAAAAGAACCAAGATTTTCCCCTCAGCTACGAGGGGAGGTAAGGAACTGCCATCTAGCTCTGCACTTGATTCACCTTCTGTTTTGAGTAAACTTGCAACACCTACACCTGCTATTCATTCTGATATGTCGCATGTTATTGATGATGCCACTTCTGCTTTGCATGATACTTATGATGAAACTACTTCTATGCTTGATAATACTGTGCCACTAGGTGAATTTCTTGATGAACAACTTGCTAGGGTCAAAGAGAATGAAATTATTGAAACTGATAATATTGATGAAAGTGATGATGAAGATTCTCCCCCTAGATATGAATTGCCTATTGTGCCTGAGGGTTTATGTTATGTATGAAGAAACTGCTAGAGACTTTTTAGCTTGCAATGATAGATATGATCTTAAGAAATTATTAGCTAAGCTTAAAGAAAAATCTTTGAATGCTAGAATGAAATATGACCCTGCTTTTGCTACTTCACCTATCTGTATTTCCGATAAGGATTATGGCTATGAATCTGAAACTGTTGTGGCACATCTTACTAAATTAAATGATATAGCCACCCTATTTACTCATGATGAGAAAACTCGCTATTCCTTTATCCTTAAGTTATTTCTGTTCTCATTAAAGGGTGATGCTAAAACATGGTTTAATTCTCTTGATCATGGTTGTGTGCGTAGTCCCCAGGATATGATTTATTATTTCTCTGCTAAATATTTCCCCGCCATAAGAAACAAGCTGCCTTAAGGGAAATATATAATTTTGTGCAAATTGAAGAAGAGAGTCTCCCACAAGCTTGGGGGAGGCTTCTCCAATTACTTAATGCTTTGCCTGATCATCCTCTCAAGAAAAATGAAATACTTGATATCTTTTATAATGGACTAACCAATGCTTCCAGAGACCACCTGGATAGTTGTGTTGGTTGTGTTTTCAGGGAAAGAACAGTTGATCAAGCTGAATTGCTAATGAATAATATGTTGACTAATGAAAATGATTGGACACTTCCTGAACCAACTCCTAAGCCAACTCCGAAGAAAAGGGGTATTCTATTTCTCAGTCCTAAAGATATGCAAGAGGTAAAGAAATCTATGAAAGAAAAAGGTATTAAATCTGAAGATGTTAAGAATTTACCACCTATTTAAGAAATACATGGTCTTGATAAAACGACACAGGTATTAAAGGTAAATTCTCTCTATAGATTTGATAAATGTGAAATCCCATCTACTAATTTTGCTAGCCAATGCTTGGATGAATTTGATAATTTTACGGTTAAACAAGAAGACTTTAATGCTTATGTTGGTAGACAATTGAAACGTAATGCTTATATGATTGAACACTTGAGTGATTATATGTCTAGAGTTAAAGGTGAACTTAAACTTATTAGTAAACATGCATCTATGGTTACCACTCAAGTAGAACAAGTACTTAAGGCTCAGAATAATTTGCTCAATGAATTAAATAATAAAAAAATGATAATGTTGTTAGGGTTATGACTAGAGGGGTAAAATGACTCAGGAACCTTTGTATCCTGAGGGCCACCCTAAGAGAATTGAGAAAGATTCTCAGAGAACTAATATTGATGCACCTAGTTCTTCTAAAAAGAAGAAAAAAAATGATATGACTTTGCATGCTTCTAGTGAACCTGTTGTTGACACACCTGAGAATCCCAATGATATTTCTAGTGGCAGCGGCTATGACATTTGAAACTCGGTGGCGCCGGATAGAGAGAATCGGTGGGGCCGAGTTTGACTTTTGGTTTAGGTCATATGTGGATGTGGGAAGGTAGTTGAGGGTTTTGGAGCATATCACTAAGCACTATGAAGCAAGAACCTCATTAAACAACACCTCATCCCTCCTTGATAGTATTGGCTTTTCCTATAGACTCAATGTGATCTTGCATCACTAAAATATAAAAATGTAGAGTCTTGAGCTTTGAGCTTGAGCCAATCTTTTTATCCTTAATATTTTGAGGGGTCCACTTTCCTCATGCATGCCATGCCATTCATTGAGCTTTTCCTGAAATATTAATCTTGGAATAGCATTAGCTCAATGAGCTATATGTTGTTAGGAATTACCAAAACCACCTAGGGATAGTTGCACTTTCACCAAGACATTCCAATCCAACCACAAGAATCTTGATCTCTAGCCTTCCCCAAGTTGCTTTCCACTCAAATCATCTTTCCACCATAGCCAAATCTGTGGGAGAGAGTTGAGTGTTGGGGAGACTATCATTTGAATCACAAGAGCAAGGAGTTCATCATCAACATGCCATCTATTACCGTTTGGAGAGTGGTGTCTCCTAGATTGGTTAGGTGTCACTTGGGAGCCTTCGTCAAGATTGTGGAGTTGAACCAAGGAGTTTGTAAGGGCAAGGAGATCGCCTACTTCGTGAAGATCTACCCAAGTGAGGCAAGTCCTTCGTGGGCGATGGCCATGGTGGGATAGACAAGGTTGCTTCTTCATGGACCCTTAGTGGGTGGAGCCCTCCGTGGACTCGCGCAACCGTTACCCTTCGTGGGTTGAAGTCTTCATCAACGTGGATGTACGATAGCACCATCTATCAGAACCACGCCAAAAATTTCCGTGTCTACATTGCGTTTGCCTTTCCAAACCCCTCCATTTACCTTCATATGTAATATTTTACATTCCGCTGCTATACTCTTAGAATTGCATGTGTAGGTTGATTGCTTGACTTGTGATAAGTTGTTAAAATCTGCCAAGACTTAAAACTGGGAAATGCCTAGGTTTTTATTTGGTCAATTAGTCTAATCACCCCCCCCCCCTCTAGACCATCCTACAAGGGCAATCGTCATAAGGGGTTGGACAAAATTTGTTCGCGCCTATGGTATGCACGAGGGCACATTATGGGCATTTCGCTTCTTCAACACCATCGGCGGCCAAAATGATTTACACTTCTCTCTTCACCTTTACCGCCTCTAAATATTGTGATTCATCATAGTTAATTGCTATCTAATCATGTAATTACTGAACATATTGTACTAAGAATTTAATTTATGGATTGGTTGTTGAACCATTGTGTTGAGAATTTGAATTCCATGTTTCATATTTCAAAATTTCCATTTCGAATAATAAATTGTAGGGAAGAATAAAATTAAACATGAGTGAATAAAATAATGTACACATGGTTAGAAAGAAAACAAGCGTGTGCGATGGAAAATATAGAATAGACGGTTCTTTGACGTGAAACGTTTGCGATGCTCGACGGATGCACACACGGTTTTGTCTCATATGTGTGTGCTATTCATGGTAATACGGCAAATGTTTCAAACCTATATGCGTGTTTAATATTGGACAAAAAGAAGACGGTGCATATATGGAGCCCGTGTGTGATAGGAATACCTATCTCACACAGTGATTAAAATGGACACGTTGGCGATAGTAGAGGCACCGCACACATATTACATTTTTGAATTGTGTGCAATAACGTACTAATTGCAAACACATCGGTAAATTAAATGTTTGTGATATTGACCTTTTCCACACGACTATAGCAGTGTTATCATTTTGGGTGTCTCTGGGATCAGAAACGTAATGTCGAGACATAGGACAAGCGTGACTTCTCATACGTTTATTCTATGACAATCATCAGTAGCCGCTCGCCTATCCCCGACGATTTCTGGATCGTGTGAGAAGGACCCCCCCTATCGCACACACTGACCAGGCGACGGTTTAAAATGACGTCACGGAAAGGGGTTAAAAGCGTTTGTATAGCACGTAACGGTACCAGTGGTGGGACCTTCTTGCTTCATAATTTTGCGAAGCTCGCGAACTATCGATGGGTTCCCAATCCCTCGACGTTTCTAGCTTAAGAAACTCAATATGACTGGCAGGGCTGCTCCGCAGCTGCTGCTGAATATTTAGAAGGGGGGTCAGTTTCTTCTTCTTTGGATCATGATCAGACCCGTTCCCATCAGGCTGAGACTCATCATTCTCATTAGGCAAAGTAATTGCACCATCCGTTATCATTGGGGTGCTTATACTCTCCTATAAACATGTGTCTGTTGAGGCCCACCCTTGTGTTTGTTTTGATGTTGGTTCCTCTTCTGGGGGATGTAACCTCAGCGTTAGCACTGTTCTGGGAGTTCGTCGACTTAGCCTCATGCCTACTTTGGTGTGTATTATGCTGATCACATGTAGAACTGTCTCCAAAACTCATTTTCTTCCATTCTTCTGGTGCCCTCAGACTGCTTTTGAATGGAAGATTACCTTTCTCATCTCTAGTACCCGGGGTAGGGAAAACTATATCAGAGTGCCCTAGCCTGCCACATGAGAAACAAAAGTGAGGAGCATGCTAGTAGTGAATGTCATACCAATCCCCTGTTGTTTCTCAATGTTGAGTCAATTACAATCCATCTCCTCAAGGGTTTCCTCACGTCAACTGTAACTCGAGCCCTCAGGAAGCTGCCAATAGGATCAATCGGCACCACTTTGGCCTCCTTATCAATTTGCTATGTCATGGAAAGACCCCACGTATCGTTTCTTGCGTTGTAGGGAAGATTGATAAGTCTTGCACATAACTACAATTTATCAAATTTGGGCTCTGATGGGTGCATACACTCTTCAAATTGCTCCAGTATCACCGCATGTTTGCTCACATGCCATGGCGATCCATCCAAGACCCTATCTCTGTCCTGCTGGCTTTCAAATTCGGCCACGAAAATGTTTTCTCCCAGCGGGTGGACCACAAGGCCCCTAGGGTTTCCCCAAGCCAGGTGGAGTGCATTGGAGATTGTTTGTATATGAAATAGATTACGGTACAAGATCTTCCCCGCAACCAACCGCTTGGTCTTCACTCCAATAGGAGCATCATCCACCAAGGGGTAGCCTCCTCCTCGGTGATATCCATCTTTCCCATCATCGCCTCCATCTCCACTCGCGTGGAGCTGGATGATCATCCAGTGGCTCCCTTCCTGGCGCCAGAAGAGGAATGATTCATGCCTTCTTCGCCGATGCACTACGCCCCGACGTTGAGAAACAGCAAGCTCCTTGGTGTTCACTCAAAACCCTAATCGCCTCTGTTGTCGCCGCCAGATGAGAGGGAGGGGTTTCAGAAAGATGTGTGATAGGCTTCGGTCGGCCGACCGAAATTTCGGTTGGTCATCGCACGGTCGTCTGATTTATCAAACCTGGGCCGTCTGATCTGCCCCTCTCCCCGACTCGCATGCCTCCCCTTTCTTCCTTCTTCATCTACCCAACCACCCCACTTCCAATCCCCATCCCCCCCTCATGGCACGTGTGACGGTTACAAAAGAAACTTCGGCGACGCCGGCGCGCACCCCCATCGTGGGACACAGCAACATCGGCTTGAACCTCGCTGCTCGTAGCTTGCGCCGCCAAAATCGCCGGAATGCCGGCCCCAATCCTCGGCAACGCTCACTTCGACACCCCGGGACACAACAACACCGGCACGCCATTCTAGCACGGCTAAGCAATGGTTTCCAGCATGGCCCCACCACCGTAGCTCACTGGCATCACTGGCCGCAGTAAAAATGTTGGCATGCCCCCACCCTTCGTAGCTCCCGTTGTTGCTGGTTCTAGCATTTCAGCTCGCCGGTTGCAGCATCTCACACACCGGCCGTTGGCGCACCTACGTCGCAGGAACCCAAATGATGTTGTTGTAGCATTCTCACTCTCTGGTTACAGCATTCAAAACAACGGTTGTAGCAAAATCGTCGCTGGCAGGATGCCATGGGTGCTGCTGTGGTAGCATTCCCACTCTCCAGTTCCGGGATTTCAGAACAATGTTTGTAGCAATTTGTCACCGCGGGATGCCATGGGTGCTACTGTTATAGCATTCTCACTCTCCCGTTCCAGCATCACCATTCACCAGTTCCAGCAATTCGGAGAGTCGGCTGTAGCAATCATCGCTAGGGATGCATGGGGTCATGCAGGTGCGCAACAAATTTTGTAGCCGGCTCCAGCAAAATTTTCCACCGGTGCCAGTATGACGCATTGCCGGTTCTAGCACGGGCCTCCCTGGACTTGCAGCAAAAATAGTGTCTCGTCTCGTCACCACGGCTCATCGCCGGTTTCACCATGGCAGCCTAAGCTTGTAGCACGGCCAAGGCATCGCCTAACATGAGGAGGACGACGGGGTGGAAGGCGCACTTGGCGAATGTGTCGTCGTGCCGAGGATGACGACCGGGATGGATGGCGCATGGCCATGGCGTCGCCGTGGCGCACGGCTATCGGCTAGCCGGTGTCGGAAGCTCGGATTCTTAGTAACCTCCATGGCCGTCGGGTTAGCAGCTCAAGGTCCACACTGTCCGGCTGAAAAAGGAAGAAGACGAGGACGACGGGATAAGGCTGTTGTGTGCGCGGGCCCATAGGGGGCGTCCTCGACCAACAAAAAAAGCAGCACGTGATGCGACCGGTCGAGTTTCAGCCGGTCGACTAATTACAAACGTTTCCCACGTGACACATGTGGTAAGCAATCCAAACAATTCAAAAAAGAAAATTACAAACATTTCACTTTCGGAAAAGACTTCGTGCCTATCCAGCTGCTCTTCAATTTATCAAGTCAAATCCCAAAAAAAAAAATCCAACCGGGATCAGATCCTGAATTTGTATGCCAGAAGGGTCAAAACACGAAATTTTGCCCCTCCGTATACTCTTTAACATAAGATTTGCTCTTGAATTAACACAAGCTACCAATCAATTCCGAGGCGGGCGAGGAGAGTAAAGGCAAGCAAACAACGAGGCGACGATTTGAAGTACTCCTACAATGAACGTGCAGCGTGTGATCCAAAAAGATGCCCCGACCTTTGCCTCCCCATTTTTTATTTTAAATTAAAGTACCCTACCATATCCGCAGCGAGAGAGTCCGGTGAGAGAGGCGGCGGGACGCTCCAACCTCCAACGGTCGGCAGCGAGAGGAGACGAGAGGCCGAGAGACGCTCCACCAACCCGCCCAACGGTCGGCTGCCCCGAATTCAAAATCCGAACTTTTCGCCTTTAAATCCAGCCCCGACGCTCCATTCCTCAGGTTTCCCAATCGCACCTCCGCGCAGCCGCTCCAGCAAAGATTTCAGAGACCGAGGCCGACGAGGAGAGGTAGGTAGGTAGTTAAGGTAGGAGACGGACCCCGCCGCCGGCGAGCATGGACTTCCACGCGCTCCCCCGCCGCGACCTCCAGGCACTGGCCAAGCGCAACGGCGTCCGCGCCAACCTCAGCAACGCCGCCATCGCCGACGCCCTCGCCGCGCTCCCCGCGGTAAGTTCTTGGCCTTCGAGTCACCGTCTCGCGTCAGATCTGGGTCGGCGTCGGCTGGATTTGACTGAATCGCGGGTTTTGCCCTTGTAGGTCGACGGGATCGAGGAGTACGTCGAGCAGCCGGTCGTTGTCGAAGTGGCCAAGCCGGCGGTTCAGGCGGTCGTGGAGGAGGTGAAGAAGAAGAAGACGAAGAAGCAGGAGGCGGAGGAGAGGAAGAAGCAGGAGGCGGAGGAGAAGAAGAAGCAGGAGGAGGCGGAGGAGGCGAAGAGGAAGCAGGAGGAAGAAGAGGAGAAAAGGAAGCAGGAGGAAGAAGAGGAGAAAAGGAAGCAGGAGGAGGAAGAAGAGAAAAGGAGGCAGGAGGAGGAGGAGGAGAAAAGGAGGCAGGAGGAGGAGGAGAAAGAGAAGAAGAGGAAGAAGCAGGAGGAGATCTCGCTGGAGGAGGTCATCTTACTGGTGGACAGCGAGGAAGAGGGGGGAGAGAAAGCCCCAGCCGCCGGGCGCGGTCGTGGTCGCGGTCGCGGAAGAGGGCGAGGACGCGGTGCCGGCGGGCGCGCACGGGTCGAGCCTGTGGCTGCTCCGGCTACGAGGAGAAGGGCTGCGGCAAGTGAGACCGCGACGGAGGATGCACCTGCGGAGCCTGTGGCGGCTCCGGCTACGAGGAAAAGGGCTGCGGCAAGCAAGACCGAGACAGAGGATACCGCTGCGGAGGCCGTGCCGGCCCGTGCCACCCGCGCTCGGAGCCAGACGACGGCGGCGCCCGTCGCCGAGGAAGAGGCGCCCAAGACAAGACGGGCGTCGAGGCGGACCGCGGCGACCAACACTGGTCCGCAGCAGGAAGAAGAAGGAAAGGGGGCACAAGGTAATTTGCTTCAAATCTTTCCAAATCGATTCTCTGGTTCTGTTTAATTCTTGCCTAATTCTTTCCAAATCCATTTTCAAATCTTTAATTTTTGCCTAATTTCTTTCCAAATATTTAATTCTTGCCTAATTCGATGATTCAGCTGTCGCCTCTGATATGGAAACTGCGGAAATGGAAGAAGATGCCACGAATACTCAGAACGAGGAGCGCAACGAGGTTGAGGAACAGAGCCATGACGACGAAGGTGAGACGGCCGGATCCCTCCACTTCAGTAGCAACTTGAAACTGATGCGTGTCCCAGGTTTTGTCCCGAACTATGTGTCTGATTCTCAGATCTGTAATCGCAGGGGTAGTCGTCGCGGATACACCAGCACAGGTGGAGAAGGAGGAGGACGGTAGGCAAGAATCTCCTGCCGTTGGCGTCGGGCGGCGAGGTGCCAGACGACGCGCACGGCCCGAGCCTGTGGCGTCTCCGGCCACGAGGAAAAAGGCTGCAACAAGGAAGACCGTGACATGGGTTGACGCTCCGGCAGCCGAGGCCGTGCCGGCTCGGGCCACTCGTCGCGCTCAGAGCCAGAGCACGGTGGCTGAGGAGGCGCCCAAGGGAAGACGGGCGTCTAGGAAGACTGCTGCGCAGCAGGAAGAGGAAGGCCAGCAAGGTGAGAACAGCTTGATTTCCTCAATCAAATCAATTTGCTTGCGAATTTTGTTGGATTTATCGCCTGATGCGAATTTTGTTTGCGACCAGCCGTTGCCTCTGATGCGAAAGCTGCTGAGCCTGCGCCGGTTTCCTCCGACGAAGCAGCTGGTGATGTTGCAGAAATGGAGGAAGAAGCCAAGAATCCGCAGGACCAGGTTGAGGAAGAAGAACCACCGGTGGAGAAGGAGGAGGATGTTGGGCAAGACCAGAACGAAGAGAAATCGCCTGCCGTTGCCGTGGGGCGGCGTGGCGCCCACGGGCGCCCACGGGCCGAGCCTGTGGCGGCTCCGGCTACGAGGAGAAGGGCCGCAACAAGCAAGACCGTGACAGAGGAGGCGCCCGCGGAGGCCGTGCCGGCTCGGACCACTCGTCGCGCTCGTAGCCAGGCCACGGTGGTTCCCGTGGCCGAGGAAGCCGTGCCCAAGACAAGACGGACGTCGAGGAGGGCTCCCACGAGGAACACTGGTGGGCAGCAAGGCGAGGAAGAAGAGCAATGCCAGCAAGGTAAGAACGGTTTGCTTGCGTCCAATCAAATTTGCATGCTCTGTTAGATTTATGGCCTGATGCAAATTATGTTTGCAGCAGCTGTTGTCGAAACTGTTGCGCCTGCGCCGGTTTCCTCTGACGAGGGAGCTGACGATGCTGCAGCAATGGGAGCGGCCATGGATCCTCAGACTGAACAGCCAAACGAGCTAGTTGAGGAGCGGAACAAGCAGGAGGAACTTGCGACAGGTGATGATGCCCCTGAAAATGGAATTTGAAATCGTTCTGTAGCTGCAATGTCCTATCTGAAACTGATGATAATTTTGTTTGAAAAATCAGGTGATGATGTGGAAACTGATGTACCTGCTGTGCCCACTGAAGAAATGGAAAAGGAGGCCATGGATCTTCAGAACGAAGAGCAAAACAAGCTGGTTGAGGACCAGTGTCAGGAAGATGCAGGTGGTGTGGCTGATATGGAAACAGCACCCGTTTCCTCTGACAAGGAAGATGATGATACTGAAGAGATAGAAGAAGAGGCCGTGGATCCTGAGAACGGTGAGCAAAAGGAGCCACTAGTTGAGGAACAGAGCCAGGAAGAGGAACGTGAGACAGGTAATGTCCCTGATATGGAAATCGAAAGTTTAAATTGATGCGCGCCCCATATTTTCTGTTACTTGAAATTGATGTGTCTGACTGTCATATCTGAAATATATAAGAATGTTGTTTGCCAGCGCCTGATATGGAAACTGCTGTACCTGCACCGGCTTCCTCAGACGAGGCCATGCATCATCAGAACGAAGAGCAGAAGGAGCTACTGGTTGAGGAGCAGAGCCAGGAAGATGCAGGTGATGTGCCTGCTATGGAAACTGCACCGGTTTCCCCTGCCGAGGAAGATGGTGATGCTGAAGAAATAGAAGAAGAAGATGTGGAAACTGCACCGGTTTCTTCTGTAGAGGAAAATGATGATACTGAAGAAATAGAAGAAGAGCAGAGCCAGGAAGACGAAGGTGAGAGAGACTTCAGTAGCAACTTGAAATTAATAGGTCGTCTCCAATGTTTTTGGTTGTTGCAGCTTCCCGAAATCTGAATTTGATGAGAATTTTGTTTGCAATCAGGTGTGGTGGAAACTGCTGTGCACACACCGATTATTTCTTCAGAAGAGGGAGGCAGCGGTACTGAAGAAATAGAAGAAGAGGCCATGGACCTTCAAAGCGAGGAGCAAAACAAGCTTGTTGAGGAACAGAACCAGGAAGACGAAGGTGAGACAGGTGGATCCCTTCATTTCAGTAGCAACTTGTTCCACGTTTTTGTGTGGCTGCAATGCCCCGAATTGAAATTATAAACTGATGAGAATTTTCTTTGCAATCAAGGTTGCGTCCCTGACATGGAAACTGCTGCGCATGCGGTTTCCTCAGACGAGGGAAGTGATGATGGTACTGAAGAAATGGAAGAAGAGGCCATGGGTCCTCAGAACGAGGTGCAAAACGAGCTAGTTGAGGAACAAGCTAAGGCAGAAGAAGGTGAGACAAGTGTTTCCTCTGAAATTGATGCTTCTTCCATCTTTTCTGTAGCGCCGAATTATGTGTCTGACTCTCTGAAATTGTAGGGTTGTTTCATCAGGGTTGTTTCACGGGTGTACAAGCCAGTCCTGAACTAGTGGAAGAAGCAGCAGCACCAGTGGCAGAAGATTGCGGCACGGTTGTTTCATCAGTGGAAGAGCAGCAGGACGATGTCAGTCCTGAACTAGTGGAAGAAGCAGCAGCACCAGTGGCAGAAGATTGCGGCACGGTTGTTTCATCAGTGGAAGAGCAGCAGGACGATGTCCAGCAGTGTGAGCAGTCTCCAGTGAATGTTGTTAACGAGGAAGGCCATTTTCCGGCTGAAACTGTCTCCAGCGAGGGGCCACTGGACATGGAGATTCATCATGGCGGTGAGGCCGAGGATCATCAGTTCACTGAAGAGACTGAAATGGTGCCCGTGGAAGCACCGGAATCCGGTGAGGCCACTGAGGAAGCTGAGGAGCATCAGTCCAGTGAAGAGACTGAAATGATGGTGCCCGTGGAAGAGACCACTGAGGAAGCTGAGGAGATTCAGCAGTCCAGTGAAGAGACTGAAATGGTGCCCGTTGAGGAAGCTGTGGAGGTTCATCAGTCCAGTGAAGAGACGGAAATGGTGCCCGTCGCCGAGTCGGCGGCTCAAGCCGCTGACGAAGCTGAGGAGATTCATCAGTCGAGTGAAGAGACCGAAATGGTGCCCGTGGACTCACCGGTGCCGCAGGAGGCTGCTGTGGAGGACCTGGAGGTTGGTTTCACCTGCCATGCAGACACCGCCATTGAGAAGGAGAATGAAGTGCCTCAGAGTGCAGCCAAAGCCAATGAGGAGAAGGAAGACCTGGCTGTTGAAGAGGAGGAGAATGAAGTGCTGTTTGGTGCTCTTTTCCAGAGTGCAGCCAAAACCAGTGAGTACAAGGATGTTGAAGAGTTGCAGCACGACATGGATGAGGCTACTGCAGAGGTCCTTGGTGCTCTGTTCCAGAGCGCAGCCAAAGCCAATCAGAACAAGGGAGATGTGGCTGTTGAAGAGGACAATGATGTGTCAATCCTTGCTGCTCTGTTCCAGAGCGCAGCCAAAACAAATGAGAGCAAGGAACAGCAACTGGTTGTTGATGAGGTGCACTATAACATGGATGAGTGTGCTGCAGAGGAGGAGAATGAGGAAGATATGGCTGTCTTTGGTGCCCTGTTTCAGAGCGCAGCCAAGTCCAGTGAGAACAAGGAACATCTGGTTGTTGATGAGTCTGTTGAGGAGAATGAGGTGCCATTCTTAGGTGCTCTGTTTCAGAGCGCAGCCAAGTGCAACGAGAACAAGGATCATCATCTGGTTGTTGGTGAGGCGCAGCATTACATGGATGATGCTGTTGAAGAGGAGGACAATGAAGTAGAAGCAACCTTTGGTGCTCTCCTTGAGAGCGCAGCCGAAGCCAATGAGGAGGAGGAAGATATGGCTGTTGATGAGTTGCAGCATAACAAGTCTGTGGAAGAGGAGGAGAACGATGAAGACCGAACCACCTTGGCTGCTTGGCTGCTGCTTCACAGAGCAGCCAAGGCCCATGAAATCAAGGGAGAAGGTCTGATTGTTGATGACACAGAAGAGCCTGTTGAAGAGGAGCCAAAGATGGAGAGTGGCATCACCGGTGAGCTGACAAATGTGCCCGTCGAGGAGGACGACGGCGGCGTGGTGGCCGCCGACGACATGCCACTCAGCTCAGCCACAATGTTTGAGGGCGCTGTACAAGTGGTCACCGTCGAGAACCTGTCGCAAGCCACTGTAACTGTCGCAGATGTGTCCGTTGAAGAGGATAGAGTGGCGGCCACCATGGACGAGAAGGTGGAGGAGGTGCTCCTGTCGCAGGCCACGGTGAGTGATGACGAGTGGGCAGCCAGGGAGTGTGCTTTTTCCACCGGTAACCTCACACCGGTGGTCGACACTGCCAAGGAAGTGGTGACCATCGACTACCTGTCGCAGGCCACCACAGTGACAGACGACGAATGGACAGTCAAGGAGAGTGCGGCATTCGCCGGTGACCGCTCGCCGGTGTTCGACGCTGCCGGAGACTGCAGCGGCCAGGTCATTTCCCCGCTGTTCGCAGGCCTGTTCGAGGATGCCACCAAGTTCCTGTCCATGGACTCAGTCACCGTGGAGGCAACAACGGTGCCTGAAGCTGCCGCTGAGAAGAACGTTACTGAGCCCGTGGCAATGGAAAAAGAGAAGGAAATGAAGGAGGAAGGCAATGAATCTGAAGCATTGGGCAGCCTGAGCCTGAGGAAGCTTAGGGTCCAGCTCAAGGAGAAGGCTGCAGTGGCACAAGACCTGGAGAAGAAGCCAGTGGATCAATTTTCCATCCACCCAATATTTGAAGTGAAGGAAGGGAAGAAGCCACTGGACACGCTTAGCCTGAGGAGGCTCAGGCTGAAGCTCAAGGAGAAGCTCAATGCTCAGAAGGTAACCACCAAATCAACTCCATCTATCTATATATGCTAATAATATGTATGCTCAAGTGTATGTTTTTGTGTACTGACGATCTTGGCGTTTGAAATGCAGAACAGAGAGCCAACAACTAGGGCGCCCCTCGGCAGGCTGGACGAGAACTCGGCGTCCAAGTCGCAGAAGAGGGAGCACAACAGGGTGCCCCTCGGCAGGCTGGACCAGAATTCGGCGTCGAAAACGCAGAACAGAGAGCGGAGCAGGGTGCGCCTTGGCAGGCTCGACGAGAACGCGTGCTGATGATTTGGTTGAATGAACTCCAGCACTTCGTGTCGGAAGATTTGGTTGAGAAACCATGGTTTCTCCAACCCCCTTGATCCTAACTTATCTGCGTTCGCCGGCAGAGCGTGAGAAGATTTGGCTGTATTTTTTAGTCGACTCTTGTCGTGTTCTGAACTTGTATCAGAGTGATTGTTTTAGCTTACTTCTAAGTGGTGACAGTTACATATATCAGAGTGTTTGTTGCTTGTCTGATCTCTGTGTCACTCGACTCAACGTATCTGGCCACTTTCAGTTCAAAAAATGGAAGTAATGGATTGATAACATGGCCACCAGAGGTGCCTTGATTAAATCAGCGACCTAGCTGCACTACATACTTGGTGAGATTAGCCTATTCAGCGGTTTGAAGGTTTTTCAAACTTGATGAGATTCTTAGAACAGTTGTAGTTACAAATTTGCTAGGGCTCTCAGTCTACGATTGCCATGGTTCGAATTTGCTGGGGGGCAATGTCTTTCCGTTGGGATGGGGAATCCGTGACGGACCTTGACTTATTATTCTATATATACATTGAGTTGGAACCCAAAAGACATTGTTGGAGATGGTACGCCCCCTTTTTGGACTCCCCTTGGGTTCTTGATCGGAAACCAAAAGACATTGCCCCCCTCATCTATGAGGAATCAACAAGAAAAAACTGAAAGTTCCGTGAAGCCTTGAAAGACGAGGCTTGGGTCTCCAAGATAAAACTTTCGGCCAACTTCAGCATCAACCACTTCCAGCAATTTGTTCGGCTATGGGCCTTTCTCCATGGGTTCCAACTCAATGCAAATGTGGATGACGACATTGTGGATTCCGCCGAGTAGTGGCCACAAGCAGTTCATTACGTGAGGCATGAGCCACGTTGATCAAACACCGTCCAAATAAAATTCAGTCACATTATATTCAGGTCCCCGTCAATACAGAATGCCCGACGGAGGCTGCTTGCAAGTTGCACCCCGAAACCAACCCCCAAAGGATGGGGACTACATCAGGGCCACATTTCTTTTTGCTCGTTCTTGTATCAGTTGCATTTATTCAGAGCATTCTAAACTGAATCTCTACACCGGATACCCGTCGAAAAGATGCATGATTCCACATGGCTGTCGAAACGCCATCTTTATTGGGAAAGAGCCTGCCGACCACTCAAAATTCACACAGTTCAAAAAAAGCCAAATGCAGAATTCCAGACACGGACTCACAACCCCCCAAAAAAGCAATGTCAACACCAGGCTCACAGCAGACTCATTCTAGGGTATTAGAGTACGTAGCCAATTTGCACAGTTTGTTCAGATCTCATCTCTTGTTGTTTTGCTCATGTATGAGCGCTTTGCTAGTGATATGTGGCTGCGTGAAATAGGAGTAGGTTAGATTATAGACGGACTTCGGCTCATATAAGACAATGATCCTTGATTAATTTCTAACCATTTAGATGCAACGAAAGTGATGGGAAGTTTAGTACCATACTGCCACAATAGTAAGAGTGAAACTCCATTATAAGGGTTGCTCTACCACTTGTCATTGACAGCTTGGAAAGAGATGTCGTACACGCGCGCTCCTCCTCCTCCACTGCCTGCCTCGCCTCGTCACGCCTAGTAATGACGCGCGCGCGCCGCGGGTTGCAGGAATGAGCCGAGCCGACTGTCTGAGACGTTGGATCATGGGTTGTTCGCGGACTCGGTCGTGGGCCTAAGCCCAAGCCCATCTATCCGACGGCCTATATAAGGAGACGCTGGTCTATGGAGTGAACCCTAACTTACGCACTCCCTCCTTGCACAACCCTAGCCGTCATCTACTGTTCCTCTCACTATGTTGCTTCCGGCGATCCCATCCCGACGACCACATGCACGGTCGGTCGGGAGAGCAGGTGCCTTCGAAACCTCGTCGTTCGAGATCCTGCCGAGGAAAACAATGATAAGGTTTTTAGGGAGTGTCTCGGCGCGACTGCTCCTGATCCATCCCCTCTCCATCTGCCTCTGCATCGACTCCATGACCGACGGCGCCGCCGCCAAGAAAAAGGCCGCCGACGGCGCCCAGGCTGCTGCCACCACCGCCGCGTCGGCCTAGCCAACCGGAGGGTATGAGTCGTTCATCCCCAATTTGCTCGCTCATGTCAGGTCCAGCAATACTATGGATCCCTGAGAAGTCTGAAACTGTCAAATTGAACTGTAACTAACTGAAGAAACCACCCTCAGTCCATATTCAATTACCTTCTAGGGACGTCGTTTTCTCGCTTTACTTTCACCATGCTTTGCTTTAGCTAGTAACTATGTCTTCACTCAGTGTACCCTATAGCCACCGTCCATGAGAGGCGAGTTATAAGCTCCAAATGTACCACAAATAGTCTCATCTGTGTGTTTTGTTCTGAATTTGTTTCGTCAGGATCTTCAGTACCTGTCAAGTGCACGGCAATAGAAAGGGCACTTGCTCATTGTATAATTGGCAAATAAAAACTTTTTTTTCTATCCTGCAATGAAGTTCAATGTTTATATAAGGATTGCTTTCGGAAATGGGATGGATTCAGAAGTTCTGATGGCCTGGAGATTTTTACCGGGTGGATAGGCAAGTCCTCGCAAAACTAAACTGAAAGCCACGCATTCCTGAATAGTGAATAATAACCCTTCTGAAAACTGCAAGACAAACTGGCAAATTTGCGAAAGTGCTCTCCAAAGAATCTGAATACTGGAAACCCAGGTATGAATTCACATGACTGTCGTCTGTCGATGTCGAGGCGCCCCCACACTGCTGAATCATGCATGAGCTACATCTTTATTCAGAAATGCTGCCCGGCAGAAGGGTCGTCGAGGCTCTCGACCACACAACGATTCACATCAGAGACGCGTTGATCAAACACCTACCAGACATGACTGGTGGTTGTAGCAGATTTGCAGTGGTTTCTTGGAGTTCTGACATCTTGTCACATGCGAGTATCAGACAGTGTGTTCATAACTGATTAGCACAGTACTTTTTTTAGTGGCAAATAAAACCTTTGTGCCAATAGCAGTGTTTGTAGCTGATTTTGCACTATGACTTTCTAAGTGATCTGTTAGTGTTATGACCTCGTGCCAGTGACACACTTTCATATCACTCAGTACTTGTTTTGGATCAGCAATGGCTCTGTAAGAAAAGCTGTTCTTCCTCCACTAATTCAGAACAGACCACTGGTGCTGGATTCAGAAGCTTCTGCCTCCTCCTCAAGCTAAACTGAACTCATAAATTCGTGAGCCACTCCAAAGAATTGTGAAACTGCATGGCCATCGATGTCGATGTCCCGCAGTCCAATCCAACATTTTAGAGCATGCGACACGTTGGTCAAACACCGGCCAAACGCAGTTTAGAGACAAGGTATTCAAGTCCCTGGCAAACCAAAACCAAGATCATCGGAAAATTTTGAAATGGAAGATCTCCAGTTTACAGGAATAAGCTCAGTTTCTATTAGAAGTATTTTATCTGATCTGCCCGACAATATGTTCGCTTTCATTTAGCTGATTTATATGGGTGCTCTGTTAGTGCTCCGCCGCTGTGTCAAACCATCAATTACATATTATTGCCAGTTTTTATAATTGATTAGCATGACATCTCCACATTGCCTTGGCAAATAAAGTATTTTCTGGTATCTGCAATGGCAGGTTCACTGCTGCTCTTCTACTACCACCTTCAGAAGAGATATCACGGAAGGATTCAGAATCTTTCTTTTTCGGCAAAAAGTCTGCACGCAAAATTCCCAAAAGTAAACTGGACACCCATCTGAATCGAATCTCAACACCGGATTCCACATGACTGTCCAACGTCGACGTCGAGGCGCCCCCACACTGCTGAATCATGAACGAACACCATCTTAATTCAGAAATTCTGACCGGCAGATGTGTCCGGGCCACGGAAACAATTCAGATCATGAGAGACACGTTGATCAAACATCACCCAGATAAAATTCAGTCACGTTGTGTTCATGTCCCTGTCTATCAACACTGAATGCCTGACAGAGCATGAACGTCGTCTAGGAAGAACCACAACCAACGCAGGTGTGAATCCACATGACCCTCCCCGTCGAAGGCGCGCCACACGGCTGGGTCATGGACGCCATCTTTATTCAGGAATGCTGCCCGGCAGACGGGTCTGAACCACAGAAACAGTTCATGGCATGAGCAAACACGTCGATCAAACACCGTCCAAATAAAGTTCAGACACGTTATATTCAGGTCCACACCAATACAGAATGCCTGAGGGAGACTGCTTGCAAGTTGCACCCCAAAACCAACCCCCGAAGGCTGGGAGTACATCACAGCCACCAACACCATTTGTCATCGTCATCCCTCTTTTTTTTTCTTTTTTTGGCTGGTTCTTGTTCTGAACTTTTATCAGTTACTCCCTCTGTAAACTAATATAAGAGCATTTAGATTACTAAAGTAGTAATCTAAACACTCTTATATTAGTTTACGGAGGGAGTACATGTTCGCAGCTGATTTGCACGAAGGTTCTCGTGCCATGGCCTGTTGTGTTAGCTGTGATTTCTGAGTGCTGAGATGGTGCCATAACAAGTCTTGTGTGTCCTCCCGAACCTAAGCTTGGAACACCGACCTAGTTATTTAGAACATTCTAAACTGTATCTCTGCAGTTGCAGTGGATACCACATGGTTGTAGAAACGCCGTAATTATTGGGAAAAGTTGGCGATGGCTTAGTCTCGACCACTAAAGATTCAGACCAGAGACGCGTTCATCAGACACGGGCCAAAATGTAATTCAGGTCCCTTTCAATACAGAATGCCAGCCTGACACAGACTGGTCTCATAAACCCCTCCCCCCTACAAAAAGAAAACATTGCCAATATCTCCAATTTGCAACATCAGGCTCACAAAAGACACATTCTAGAGTGCTAGAGTACTCGTAGCTGATTTGCCCAATGTATTCAGATATCATCACCTGTTGCTTATAGCTGATGTATGACTGCTTTTTTAGTTGTTGTCTGTGGCTGTGTCAAACAGGAGTACTGAATCAATTGTGTATTCATGTCAGCGTTTACAATTGATCAGCAAAGGCATGTGCTCATCGCATTTTGGCAAATAAAATCCCTTTTAGTGTCTGCAAAGAAGGTTCACTGACTCATGTGGCTCTTCTTCCACTACTTTCTAACTCTTTTTTTGTGTCTGCAAAACATACGCCCTTCTAAAATGAATCTCAACACTGGACACCCACGGAGAAAGAACATGAATCACATGGCTGTCGGCGTCGAGGCGCCCCACACAGCTGAACCATTAACACCATCTTTATTCGGAATGGCTGCCGAGCAGACGTGTCTCGACCGCACGACAATTCACAGCGTGAAAGACGTTGATCAAACACGGTTCAGATCACCAGAAAAAATAACGAGCTATAGCGCTGCTAATAGCACAACGTATAGAGAATTGTCTCGCTAAATTAATCAGTGTGCAATGTCTCGTTAATAGCATATTTTCAGAGGTGAACCTATTTTGTATAGCGCGCTACTTTTTTTCCTTGATTCAGATGCAATTCGGCCACAAGGTGGCGTTCAAGTCACTGTCATGCTGAATGCCTGACAGAGAACGGCCCCAAAAGAGCAGAATTTGCAACATCAAGAGACGCAGCGGGTACCAAACACTTGCAATAGTACTGGTTCAAGACGGGGGTACATCACAGCAGCCAACAACATTACTGCCATCATCACCATCACACATCTTCTGCTCGCTCTTATTCCGGGCAGCAACACCGCATTACTACTACCGGTTCCGGTGCCTGCCATTGTCTGTACTTACTATAGCACGAGCACACCACTGTAGACTATAATTAGGTAGGTCGTCGAGCCCAGCTAAGCGGAGTGATAGAGATGTCGAGCTGGGCTATGGTCGACTGGTCGTCGCCGGCGATCAGGCGACGGGGGGCTTCTCGACGTCCTCGAGCGGGCGGAACCACACCTTCTGGTCCAGCACGGAGGGGCCGCCCTTGGCGGCGCTGGCCGGCGCGAGGCTGGCGGCCAGCTTGGGGTCGACCGCGGCGGGGCCGAAGACGCCGGTGGTTGGGTGAGGGCCCCAGTACTTGTCTGGGCTCCCGGCGCCGCCGATCACATCGTCCGGCACGAAGGCCGGGCGCACCTGCTCGTCCACGTTCTTGTCGTAGGCCGACGCGTGCACCGCCCTCCTGAAATCAAACACCAAAACCGGACCGTTGGTTAGCGAGGTCGTTGGGCTGCTTGTATGACAACGGTACCACGTTTGCGTGCCTGTTTTTCTGAGCGTGTATTATGGTACCACGTTGACTTGACAGTAACATATGAACAGGACCTTAGGGTTCGACATCTTATCATGATGCGAAGAACGAACAATGGTGAAATGAAACAATACACGTACACATCACACCGTCACTGCATCGGCTGATGAAGCCATTGCATTGACTAGCAATAGGCTGATGACGCCCGTCAGTTTTTGTTTCGGTTTGACACGCGCTCTAGAGCGTGGCCATGGCGCATGAAGGCAGGAAGCATGCCGTTCGGGGCTGGGGTCAGCAAAGAAGTGATGGCGAGGTGGTGGGAGAAGGTGGAGCGGCACGACGGCCAAGGCAGGAGGCGTCGTCGGTGGGTGGGTCTCGTCCTGTGGATAAGACCGGAGGCATCATCCTACTCACCCTAGCGTGTACGTGCACCCAGCACCCCGTACACCCCAGGACCAGGCCGGACGGTTCAGATCCGGAACCCAGAAGAAGGCGACCCGCAACGAAAGGGAGCGGACATCTGCCCCTGGATCTGACGGCACCTCCGTGGGCGCCACCACCAACCTCTCTCCTCCCTTGCAACAGGAAAAAATAAAGCTCTCCTCGCGCCTGCCCTGCCCCACCCCACCTCACCCGTCCCGTGGAGTAAAAACCAAGGGAGGGAGGGCAGATGGCGGGTGGACAGCCACCGCGCACCAACCCGTCCTCCCATTCGTTCGCCACCGTGAAAAAATCTCCCCGATAGAAACCACCGAGGAGAGCGACGCGCCCCATTGGCTGCGCGCACTGTGAACAAGTACTGGAGTACAAGGAGCAATAAATATCCTTCCACCGTCCCTTCCTCGCCGAGGCTCCGGTGATGTTTTGGCCTTTTTCCCATCCATCTCCGGCAAGGGGGAAATATCTCCATGGATCTATCCATCCTTCTCCGTGTCCTTGTGTGGTGGAGCTCTCCCGTGGGCGGCAGATTCATCTAGGCATCCTGTGGCTGTGCTGCCACAGATCGTTGACGCGTATGGGCAGGAGATGAATCCTGTTTCCAAGGGACTAAACAAGTTTGTGAGACTGAAACTTTTTTTAGAGAGAGAAAAAGTTATAAAGAGGTTTATGATTTTTTCCAGAGCGGCGAGGACGTTATAAAGAAGAAACTGAAGAAGACACACAATCTTTCTATCTTTGGGTTGGAAAATGTCTTGCAAGTTTTAGCATGGTGCATACCCCCCAACGCCGATTCACAGAACAGGGGCTAATCATTCAGAGAGCGAGATAACACTTGCGTGGGGGAAAATTATGTGAGAAGCAGTACCAGCGGCAGGCGAGAGCACGCTACAAGAACTAGTAACTACTACGAATCTCCATGAGAACAAGAACAAGATCTTGCAGCTAGAGTAGCAGTAGTAGAACTGATTTACTTGGAACATGTACTAGTCTGTTTTTCACGGGCGGCTCACAGGAGGCATGTGAGCATACCTCGGGGAGGCGTTGGCCTTGCCGGCGAGGACGCGCGCCACGAGGCTCCCAGCGATCACCCGCCCCTTGGAGCTAGCCACTGCTGCCATGCAAAGGTCGAACTGCCGAGAGGGAGGAAGACGAAGGTGAAGGGAGAGCCTCTGCTCCGAGACGGTTGAGCGAAGAGTGGGTTTCGGCTCTGGGTGTGTGTGTGTGTGTGTGTGGATGGACTCCTCAGTTCCGCACCGCTCTGCCGGGTATTTATAGCGGCACCCGGCCGAGGGGGCAAGCAAGGAATACCAGGGGCGATTAGCCAGGGAGCAGCCGTGCTGACGGCAACCCTGTGTGCTGCTAATTGCGATCGGCACAGGCCAACAAACTGCACGCCGTTTTCTCAAAAAGAAAAAATGTCTAACAATATCATTTTTTTTGCGGGTGCTAGCCATGCCCGTATCGTGTGCGTATGCGAGTAGTCATGCACGTATCGTGTGCGTACGCGCCGGATCACACGCCGGTCATGACCGGCCGAAAGAGACCACACGGCGATTACTCGTTTTGACGATCGTATTCCGCAACAACAAAAAATAATTGTTTTGATAGTAATCTTGTTTTTAAAGTGATTTGGTCTTGATCTTGGCATAGCTCAACTAATTCAATCGTCATCTGTACTTTGGGATGTACTCTCTCCGTTCGAAATTACTTGTCGCAGAAATGGATGTATCTAAATGTATTTTAGTTCTAGATACATCCATATCCAAGACAAGTAATTCCAAACGGAGGGAGTACCTCCTCCGATTTAAAATATAAGACGTTTTTTTACATACCAATGAAATGCATCTCTCAGCGTGGAGACTCTGGTTGTGTGTGCCCGCCAGCGGCCAACGCATCGCTCTCCATGATGGGACTGCATCCTTGGGGATTCCATTCGCATCAGCTGTGTTTCACCGTTTGATTTCGTAGGGGGTTTCTTGTTTTTTTATTCTCTTTTTCTTGTTCTTTTCCTATGAAGAGCCAAACTGCTATATGTTTACCAGTTTCGAAACAGTAGAATTTGTTGTATGTCCATTTTTTCCTTTCCTGGCCGGATTTGCCAAATGTTCAATGGATATAAATATGCGATCAAAAATCTAAATATAATGATCTTCCACCAAGTAAATATATTAGCATCAACT
The DNA here is from genome assembly GCF_002162155.2 of Triticum dicoccoides. Lineage (NCBI taxonomy): Eukaryota > Viridiplantae > Streptophyta > Magnoliopsida > Poales > Poaceae > Triticum > Triticum dicoccoides. The sequence continues at coordinate 696,736,914 of NC_041382.1, read as the reverse complement.
ATAGATGTAATCAACGCTACAAGCACCCCATGTACCAGTCTGACGTTTGAGAACACAAGAGAGAAACTAAAGTTTATAGATGAGATAGTGTTAGTGAAGATGTTGATGAAGCCGAGGCCTCTCATGATGAGAGGAACATTGGTGATGACGATGGCTTCGATTTTCCCACTTTCGAAGGGAAGTTTCCCCGGCAGAGTCGCTCCGCCAGAGAGCAAAAGTTCTCCACCTCTGTATTCGCCTCGAAACGGCAGCGGCTGGTCCTGAAAGTCTTCTCTATATTTTTTTAGAGAAGTCTATATTACAACCTCGAACTACCGTTAAAGTCTAAAACACAACTCTGAACTACGAAACCGTCTAATTTACAACCTCAACTTTCAAGCCTGGACAAATAACACCCCTGACCTGTTTTTTGACTGGTTTTGACAAATCAACATCCTAGTCAGATGAATAACAAAGCAAAAAAAAAAACGAACAGCAGCCCGAGGCGTCACCCAACCTCGCGGAAGACGCGAGCACGCGAGCATCACGCCACGCCCGTTGGATCCCGCCGTTTGCTGGCGAGCCCCGGTACCTGCGCTGCCCTCCTCCATTCTCCTTTTCCCCTCCAACCTTCTCCTCCGCTGCCACGCTCTTTCCCCCTACAACATGTCAAAAACTAGCCCAAGGTTGTTATTTGTTCGGTTTTGAAAGTTGAGAGTTGTAAATCAGACGGTCTCATAGTTCAGATTTGTGTTTTAGACTTTGAAGGTAGTTCGAGGTTCTTATATGGACTTCTCTCTATTTTCCTTTTACGGTAAATGGTTTCATATAGGAGAAGGACGTCGGGAGGGGAGCCACCAGTGCCCCACATGGCCAAGTGGGGGTGGCCGCGCCACCTGCCGATGTTGCTGGCTGGTGGGGCCCCTCGGGCATATTTTTTGCTCCAATGTTTTAATATATTCTAAAATAATTATCCAAAAAATCCGCGTCAGTTTGAGTTCCGGAGAATTGCTATGTCTGTTGTCACTTTTTCGGGTCAGATTTTCCGCTGCTGGTAATCTTCCTCCTTTGATATATCTTGCAATTTAAGGCATTAGAATTGCATCATATTGTGGAACATAACATTGAAATTGCATAAATAACAGTAGATAATTTGATGCAAAATGAACGTATTAGTTTCTAATACTTGCATGATGAAATATCCAATCTTACACAAACAACAAATGGACGACGGATAAGAGAGAGAAGTGAGTTGGGATACTACTAGGAAACACATACAAATGCTCGTCGTTGAAACACTTTTTTTTGAACTTATCAGAACACTTACTGTGGGGAGAAAACCTACTACCGCTGAAACATAATACATAACTTATAGTCATAACCTGTTAGGGAAAAACAAAGCAACTCATCCACAAATACAAGATCAAACTAGGCAACTACACCAAAATGATGCGGCATCCATGACCTGCCGCTCCAACATCATCGTTGAGTTTGCATGGCAAGAGTCAAAGCCATCTTCATCACTTTTGCAACCCATACTATAGCCTGATATACCTAAGAGAATAATCATCATAAACTTATTTATCTCAACATTGTAAGCATGTCATATCACCACACAATTATGTTTGGGATAAGGTCCCCTCAACATGCAAGCATGCATGGAAAAAAGACTCACCATCATGTGCAACCATGCATGAGAAAATATTTTTCATTCTATTATTATACTTTATGTTCAGTAACTATTTTAAAACTGTAAATAATCAAATACAATAAATATATGTATTTTAAATTTTAGTTCACCTGGTATTAATTAAGATATTTATATTTCACACAATCAAATATCATCGAGATATTATGCAACCGATTTCAGCCGCAACGCGCGGGGTATCATCTAGTTGTCATAAGTAGACATGCCCAATATATCAAGAATGAACATACATTGAACATTATTTCAACAGGCCAGTGGACCACATGCGCTTCAAAGATAAACTTATCATACACTATCCATGTACCCAAACAAACCACATCAATTCCTATTATGTAGAATAGTTCCCTCCCAGGTAAAAAATGATAAAGCCAAGCCAAACTTTTCCATAGAGATCTAGGACAAGGAGTCCGAAGAACGACACCGATAATGCCCCACAAAGCGAGTACACTGAAACAAAAATAAATCCAGATTTTACATTATCGCCCCACAGACTTAGTGTTGACCCCAACTTTGGCTTCGCCTCGAAGCCAAGCCCGAGCGCGCCTTGGGCCCGGGGGCTACTGTCGGCGTTCTGGGAACGGGGGTCCCCAGACTTTCCTGCCTGCGGCCCACGGCGTGGCTCTGCGAGCGGGCTCGTGCGGCCCATCTTTGCCAGCAAGGAATCAAGACCCTCGTGAGGGGCCAAGCCTCGCGAGGCGGACGACACAAGACTTCTTCAGGAGCGGCCTCACCAGGCTGGCTCGCGAGGGGCGGAGAGATCAAGGCAAGACAAATCTCACGAGGTTCCAGTGACGGGGGTCTACTGT